>NC_056476.1:6858027-7021365 GCF_008729295.1 Plectropomus leopardus | reverse complement strand
GCAAGGCTATAGTATGGCAAAAATGTCAAAAAATGACATTTCCCAAAAGCAGCTGAAAATTGCTAAAATCTACATTAAATACCGTGTTGAGACACGCTATGGTACAAAACGTTGCAAAAACAGCCAAAAACAACAAAATATGGCACGTCGGAAAAAAATGACCAAAAGAGCAAGGCTATAGTATGGCAAAATTTTCCCAAAAACATTATACTATACTATGACATCATCCTTTAGTATATCGGTTTTTAGGACGTTTGATATCATGCAATACTATGATGATTTCTGACACTCTGCTGACCATTTTTCAGTCCAAGGTTACTCTTTCATTGTAAATCTGTGTGTTTTATGTTTTTATATTTTATTGCTGTGTAAAGCACTTCGAATCCCCCTGTTGTATGAAATGTGCTACACAAATAAAGCTGCCTCGCCTTACCCATTATATAATATGTCATTTTTGATGACTTTTTGACGATATGATACCATGATGATTTTTGATGACTTGACTTGATATACTATACTGCAACATTTTTTACAACTTCTTAAAATCAAACTATACCATTCATGATAACTTTTTGATGTCATACTATACTATGATATTTAGTTTGATATTAGTTTGTGACATTTACTATGCTATGATGATTTTAACATCATACTATTGATGATGATTTAGATGACTACACTATGACATCTGTCATGACTTTTTGATGTCAAACTATGCAATTAAATTTTTATGGCTTTTCTATGTCATATTATACTATGACATTTGCCATGATTTTTGACATTATACTGCAGTATGACATTTATCATTCTTATGTTATACTATGCTACAATGATTGTTATGACTTTTTGACGTCATACTATACTTTGATTTTTTTATGACTTTTTAATGACATATCATAAGTTATATAAATAAAAAAGTTGAAGAGATATAGCATTACAACAAAGAAATCCTCTTCTCCGCAGTGTGTAACTATTTGTGCGCCACCACACACACACATACAGTATTAGACAAATGAAGATAGTTCACAAACCTGCCGGATCTCTTTAGCGCTGCGTTGTCGGTGTAAGTGGTTCATCCTGCTGCCCGTGTCCAGCTGCTCCTCGAGCCCCCTGAGCCGTCTCTCCCTTTCCTCTATGTCGGCTTTCATTTGTTCCAGGGTCTGCATTCGATAGTTGTCCAGCTCCTGCCTGCTGTGGGCCTCCTGAGCAGACTGATGCCGGGCCACCCGGAGCTCCTCTGTCTGCGTATCAGTGGATATTGAGTGAATACTGCACTCGACAGGCTCATAGTTTCTTTTCCTCCCAGTGTTTGACATCATCACAATTTACGATCTCATTTTTCACTTCACTGTAGAGTTTTACATGAGCCTAAGTCTATAGGAGGAAAAGGATTTACGCTGACTGAAGATGCTACAATTAGTCAATAGAAAAAAAATATTTTCAGCAGTAATGGCAAACAGCAAAGATTCAGTGGTTCCGACTTCTTAAATGTGAATATTTTCTGGTTGTTTCACTCTTCTCTGGTTGTAATCCAAACATCTTTGAGAACAATTAATCTATAAAATCACTTAATCATCATCGGTCAATCAATCACCTTTTTTTTCTTTTTATGTGTAAATTCCCCTGGTGCAGGATTAATAAAGTCTTATCTTAAAATAAGTAAGAGATTAATTGAATTTGAAAAAATAATAATCTGTTGTAGTTGTACGTTCTGACTTGAGAGAAAATATTTTTCTTTCCTGGTACATTTTAAAGAGGTTCCTACTGATTTTTGCTCCGCCCGAACATGCTACACATAAAAGTGACACATAAAAGTGAGGAAAAGTGACTTTAAAGTCAGAATCATATTAAGACAAAATTGAGAAAAAATTGTCCACAAAATTCTAAATGAATAGTGGATAAGTAAATGCTAATCTCGTTGGGTTTAGGCTTAAGAAACACTGTGATTTTCCACTAAATGTCAAATGTACGTGAATATTTTGCATTTTTTAAAGCTTTGATGCTAACGCAGGAATCAAACTTCTGTAGTTGACGTTAATTTTTTGGGCAGCAGTGAGGTGTGGATGAGACTTCACGTACCTTCCTGCTGAGCAGCTTCTTGCTGTTGCTGCACTCAACCTGACAGCTACTCAACGCCTTCCTCGTGGCCTCAAGCTCCTCCTGCAGGACGACCACCTCCCCCTCTGACGTCATCTTCACTTTGAGGGCCTCACTGCGACAAATGACCTCCCTCTGGACAGAACAGAGAATGTTTCACCATTAAAAGTATATGCCGGTAAGTTAAACACAAAAAAGTTCATCCACAATGAAGACAAGTTTAAATATCTTCAGAAATTCCAGGACAAAAGTGGAAAAAAAAGCAAATAAGCTCTCTTATAAGTCAAGGGTATTATCTAATACATGAATAAATACACCAGTAAGTTAAATCAAATGTTTTGTAAAAATATAAATACTTTGTATACTGTCCTTTACTTCCAATCATTTATTTAAACAAATTGTAACAATCAAAAAGCAGTCATTTTTTTTTTTTTATTAAAACACCAGATTATAGATCAAGTCAGGTCTGACAGCATGCACTTTAATTTATGGAGACTCAACAATTCCCGTATGAGCGAGCAACAGTCACGAGGAACAAGCAACAAAAAATAAATAAATACATAAAAACTAAACAAATTTGAAAAAAAAGAAGAGAAGAATGACTAAAAATATAAAATATCCAGTAAAAGATATAAAATGAATTTACTTTCTCAAGTACTTGAAAAAGTTAAGAGAGAAATGCAAAGCTTGCTTTGATTGGTGACGCATATCCAACTGTATGATTCAATATATTAAAATATCAGATCTTATTTGATGACTTATTTATCAAAAATAAAATGGCTAAAAAATAACGCGACGAGACTGTGGACTAAAAATAAAGGACACAAGCTCTGCTCTTGTTGTCTTCTGCAGTGGATGAATTTGATTTGTGAGTATTGAATTTTTCTGCTGACCTGCTGAGTCTGAAGCAGCCGCCGGCGGAGTTTTTCCTGGTCGACCGCCTGCTTCCAGCGGCTCACAGCCTTCAGTTTACAGAGCAGAGCGGTCAGCCGGCTGTTCTCCAGACTCAACTCATGGACTTCTTCTTTCTGATAGAAAAAGTAGAGTGGGACACACTGGTTTAAATGGTCACGAGCTGGAATTTTTAATTGTTTTGAACATGTCTAATAGTGAAAAAAATTGACAGTCGACACATAAACTACTTAGTGACTTACATTTGTTCTCCTCAACAAAACTGAAAGTTATTGTACGTTTTTCATAAATTCACACTTATTTTCTGCTTCATGATACCTTTAACTGTGTGAGTGTGAGTTCATCATCGTCTTTGGTGCAGCCGTATTTCTTCTTGAGTCTGATGATTCGGTCGACTCCCTCGCATCGTATTCTGCTCACCATCTCGCTCACGTCCTGCTCCATCTGCCGGTGGTACTCATCGAGTCTGGCCTGAGATACAGTGAGAATGAATAAAGTATTCAATGGCTCAAAAAGTAAATAAGATATGTTGTCATTTTACTCTTGGAAATTGCAGCTGCAAACTTTGATTGGATACAATGGAGAGAAAGCAAAGATTTAAATATTCAACGTGAAAACTGACATGCAAAGATCTGTAATATGCAGTTTAACATGAGAAATCAGTAAGAGGTGCACAGTCCTCTAAATATTAAGTTGAATTTGGTAGAAATGGTGAAAAAAATCTATCAAAAATAAATATATTTGGATAGACCTACACATATTATTTGGATAAGACGGCATCAAACACAAGATCAAGTTTCTCACCTTCAGCTGGATGCAGGTGGAGAAGAGGTGTCGGACCAACGGGTCGTAGCGTCCTCTGAATTTGAGACTGAGTTGCTCCTCTGCAGTTTTCCTCTCTTCCTCCAGGTGAGCGACTTTTGCCTGCAGAGCTGAGATCTTCAACATCATCTCACGACATTCAGCAGCCCTCTGTGGAACAACAACACAGTACATTAACATTATTAGAATTATTACTTTTTTTTTGGAACGACTTGTTTGTCTTAGACGCTGCTTTAGACATGGTTTTCACAGAATAACAGCATAAAAACACGTTTTCTTCACAATAAAGGCACTCTTGTAATCACCAACATTTGATTAGCAACTGTGATTTAATTGCATTTTTTTTCACAGGAACTGTAACTGATTACAATAACATTTATTTTGTAATTTAAATCCTGTAAAACTGCATATGAGCAACAAAGTCATTTGTAACTACAGTAGTTACCTGTCTGTGGACGTTGTTTGTCTGAGAGTCTGTCAGATTCTTTACATCCTAAGAAAATATATGAAAATACAACACATTAAAGAACAATAAAATCATCATTCTGTGAGTCTTAAATCTATGTAAACAGTTACATGCCTTCCTTGAAAAACATTCGTAGGCCTTTCTTGGGAAAAAATAACAAAACCTTGCCTAAGTTACTGTTGAAAAATGACCTCCTCATTAACAGCCAGTAAAATACACTGTGTTGTAGGGATGCGTGATAATATAAGCATGTCATATTGGCAGATAATGGCTATAAAATCAAACATCGGAATCGACCAACGTGCTAATTTCTACCAATCTCAAATTTAACAAGGTAAACATGTACTTAAAAAAAAAACCCTCAGTTGAAGTATTTTTCTTATTTTGTAAAATTAATGAAGACTACGTTCATTGAAAAGCATAGTATTTTATGTCTCCATCTGCTGGTGAGCCATCAGGATCAGAGAATGAAGAGTACAGGAGACTTGATGATCACTAAAATTAAGTGGGGAAAAAAGTGTATATATGGATATCGGTATTGGTTACCGGCCGCATGGATTTTTCTTTTATATTGGCAAAAAAATCCAATATCATGCATCCCTGCTGTGTTGTGCAACAAAGTGAAAATCTCCACACGTGCCTGTTCTCTGTGATGGAGCAGCTGAGTCTGCTGCTGCAGGATCTGCTCATAAAACTGTGAGTAGAGCAGGAAGCTGCGACGCTCTCGCTCCATCAGAGAAGAGCCGAGCTGAGTGAGACACTGCTGCAGGCGATCCTGAGAGACCCTCAGCTGAAAGGAAGAGACACTCGGGAGTCTGATTAGTTGTCACGGAAACAGAGGGACACTAACACACTACAGGCCTGCTGAAGTATCAGTTAACAGAACATAGCTGGAAATGGAGCCAGGGTTCCCACACATTTTCATGGATAAAACTTCCAAACTTTTCCATGACTTTTTAAGGCCCCATAATAAAGTTTTTTTTTTCTTCCCCGACTTGCCGGGCATTTTTTAAAAAACTTATATTAAAACTCCTCCAAAACAATATGAGCTTCTGAACGACCTGCCCGCGGATAAGGTTGGCAGAAGCATTGACTTTTTATACACTTGCTTCAATGTGATGTCGTCTATTTTCATTTATCTTTTAATGTTTTCTTTTATTCTGTATTGATCATGTTTAATTCTATTATTAGTATTATTATTTCCATGTTTACTGCTTCTATCCTTTAAATTGTATTTACTCTTATAGGTATGGGTTGTTATTGTTATTTTTGTTGTCTAATTGTTTCTCTCTTTTCTTATCTCAGCCTTAATTTGGCATTATTGTTTGGCTCTTATATTTATGCTGCCTCTTGCTTCAGCTTTGCCTTGTTATTCAAAGCACTTTGTAAACTCTGGTATTAAAGTTATTATTATTATTATTATTACTATTATTATGAGTAGTAGTACTCCTATTAGCCACTATCACCCCTTGTACAATTTGAATGCACAAATAAATATGTATTTTTGTAACATTAGCAGATACAGGGGGGTAGCTTTATTTAACATCCCTACAAGCTAACATTGAGAATTGAGGTTACATTATGTTAAAGGTTATGCGTGGATGGGAGATTATTGTAACAATGTCACTATGACAAAAACATTTTATGACTTTTTCAAAACTCAAAAATGATTCTGACTAATTCCATGACTTCCACAGGCCTGGAAAATGTGATTGTTAAATTTCAAGGCTTTTCCAGGTTTTGGACCCTGTGGAGCAATTGTAAGTGTAAAGAAACAATTTCAAGTTACCTCACCAGAGGTTATGTTTCATCAGCAACACTTTGTTAATATTTTCTCATCAGGAAAAGTACTTAACTTTAAAGGGACTTCTGAGTTTTCTCACTTTACTTCATAAATTATTTCTTATTTTGTTCACAAATATCTCTAATTAGACAACATTTTTCGTGGAAGAGAATATACGTGCAGCATGTTATCAGTAGATATTCACAGGGAACAGATGGTACTCATTGTCCATCATTTGTCCTGCAGTGTGTGTACCTGTCCCTCAGCCTCTTCAGCTCCATCCATCAGCTGCTGGATGAACGTTTCCACGATCTGTGGACGCTCTGGTGACAAACTGTACTTCAGTGGGGTTTTCTTCCACAGCTCTGACCACACAGAATATTTTTATTTAAACTTCAGCATTAATGCAGTGCTAAAAGGTTGATTTTTGGGGGGGGGGGTTAAGTACCTGTAGGGAGTCCTGTGTCCTGTCGAGTTCGCTCTGAAACTACCAGCGTCAGCTCTCTGTTGATCCTCCTCTGCACCGCTCTGATCATGTCACACTCGGTGCTCTCCAGCAGTTTACGAAGCTGAGAGGATCACACCGTATTTTATAAGGTAATGAGGTTTTGTTACAAACGCAAGGCCAATATTCTGTGTAGTTAATAGTTTTGTATTATACCTGCCAGGCTTTCACATCAACCTCTGAAGCTCCAGGTGGAGGCAGGAGAGACTGGCTGCCAGATATTAAGACCTCGTAGTCTCGCTCCTTACCCATCTGTTGAGCCAGAACTCTCATACTGGGGTAAAAGATTTCAGCTCTGTCAAAGAAAAAACAGATCATTATATATAGGATTGAACAAATGATGTAAAACTATCATTATTTTAGTCACCAGGTGTTTAAAAAATAGAATTTTAAGTTAATTCTCAATCTTAGAAACAGCAGCTCTGATTCAGTAGCTGTTCTGGAGCTTTCGTTCATATTTCAGGGGTCTCCTGGACTTTAAAGGGATAGTTCAGGGTTTTTGTTTTTTTTTTAATGAATGGGTGCTAGTCTAGGGAGCGTGCCATCAAAAAAAAGCCCTTTAAGGAACTTTATAGATATTAAATTGCCGAAATTGTCACTAAAGTCCTCAGAATATAATACAAAATTTCACTTCAGTACAGCCCCTAAATGTACCTAAATGTGAGCTTGTTTTGTTATGTAGAAAATAATCGAATAAATAAATAAATAATTATGATGATGATAATTATTATTATTATTAAAAATGGTAACCTGTTGAAATGTTACAAATACTATATATATTATATATATAATACTAATATAATTTATCTGTAGGTGGACTATCCAAATAAACTGTTACCACAGGTAAGCAAACCAACATGCAGTTGTCTAAGTTTAATTAAACTCTCTCTGTTTCTGTGCTTCCCACAGTACCTGTAGAGTTTTACAAACTGCTGATACAAACTGGGCGTCCTGAACGTTTCAGCACCCAAACGCCTTCGAGCCCAGCTCTCCCTGAACACGTGAAGCTGCTTCGTCAGCAGGAGGAAACCTTTCAGCACAGACTGGACTCTGACTGGATCCTGAAGGAGAGTGGAGGACTCTGACACACAAGTCTTTTTCTTTACTTCAGCTTCCTAAAACAAACACAAAACACAGCTAACATGACGTCATGTGGCAAGTTTACAGCCATAAGCAGCCTTTTAAATAGTCGAAGCTGTCTTGTTTCGTCTGCTTGATCCCAAATTGAAACTTATAAACAGTTTTTTTACTTCATTAGGTTTTCCATCTTGCAGGACGTCATTCTTGTTGCCACGGAGACGGACAGGCTCTGCCTCTCCTCCACTGTTCAGGACGTCCTCCATGAGCAGCGACACGCCGAGGATCGCTGCGTTGGCCTGCAGTCTGCTGCGATCACTGAGACCGCTCAGACACAGCTGCACACAAACAAAGCTCCTCTGTGTAATTGTCGCTCGTAAAACTTGTTTATGTCACAGTAAAAAGACACACAATTAATAAGAGGTGTTTTTCTTCCTTTCTCTAATTCACCTTCAAATATCTGAAGTTGCAATGCATCAGGTAACACTTACAGTAATTAAAACTTGTTAAATCAATTTCAAAAACAAAAATATTGTAATAACAAGAAAAAGAAATAAAAGAAAAAGGAATACAGGCAAAAAAAAGTATACCCTAGAGCCTGTAATCATATTTGCACCTCAGAATACAAAAACATGAGATATTTTGCTGTACTTATAGCCTCGGCAGTAGTGTAAAGTTTGTCCTGACAGAGAGTATAAATGTAAGGGCCATTAAATAAAAAAGGTTTGAATGTGCTCAACAAGTTTCATGTTTCTGTTCAATGACTAGATATCCTGAGTTGACAATTTGTCCAGAGTGGCTTATGAGTTACTCAGAGTAAATTTTGTATTTAGAATTAGTTTATATTTGTATTTCTTTTTAATATTTTGCTTTCTTTTCAGCTGGGTTTCTGTTGGTTTCCAGATTGGCTTTGCTCATTTTAGTTTAGATTTAATTATTTAAAAATGTTTAGTTTTATTTCAGTTTTTATTACTTTCAACATTAATTTTTTTATTATTATAATATATGGGTTATTAAGGAGGGCAAGATTTAAGAAGTTCAGCATATGCGTTACATTATAAATAAACACTTTATCAGGGTTAGATTGAATCACAGTCACATAAACATCCCAGTCTCAATAATCATATGTATTGATACTTCCTCGTGCTTGTTTTGTTGACAAATCTGACAAAATTCACAAAGACTAAAACTTGAGACATTTCCTGTATATTTTCATATTATGTTAGTAATTTTTTGAAGTACATATTACTGCTTCAACTGTTTTTTCTAGCTAATTTAGCCCTGTTTTTATTTTAATGTCAATTATCTAATTTCCATACCTAATTTTACTCTAATTTAGTGTTATTTACATATAAGCTTTAGTCTTTAGTTCTGTGTTTAGTTCAAAGCAATCTGTGTGATAGATTTTGATATTTACTGTGCACAAATTATTGTGTTGCCCCGGTGATAGTGCTACAGGAAGTCATAAAGTATTACCATCTGGGGACTATTTTCCCTAAATTTTATGGCAATGTGGTCTCTGGGCAAATCTTATATCACCATGCAAAAATATATAAACCTGCATGCAGTATTCGATGTGAGGGACGTCCCAAATAGCCACGGGGAACAACCGATGACAGGCTACGAAACTTCTCCATGGAAACGTCGTCTGTGCCTGCCGAGAAAGTCAACATGAGACGCATAAAATATCAACAAATACATTTCCCCTCATGCAGTGTTTACTATAAACAGATGTGATATCTGTCCACTGATGTCACGCGGCTAAACTAACCTGAGAGCCTCGAGCATCCAGAGGAGGAGGAACAGGCAGCGTGAGACTGAACACGTCAGCCTGGATACTGTCGCTCAGCGGAGGGAGCGCCGTCACCATGTTGTCACTCACGCTCTGGTAAGAGGAAATATCGCCAGAAGAGAGGAACGCCTCCCTGAACACGAGAAAAACACAATAGACACAGAAAACCTACAGCTTAAGATGAGGTAGGTTTAAGACTTTAAGACTTTTTAAGGACAATTTTCCAATAACCAGGGACAATTTTATTTTGCCCCAATGTTAATTGTAACATAAAACTTGACTTTTTTTTTATTAAATTTTTTTTTGATTATCTATGTCAAATATTGAAAAAATAACCCTTTTTTGAGTGACACACAGAAGACAATGAACATATTATATTATCATAAGGTATATATTTGGTTGAGCAACAGAAGTGGGAAATATCTGGCATTTCTGACCTGTTTTTAGAAAAGGAATTTATTAAATTGTTTAACAAAAATAATAGACAATAAAGTGCAAAATCAGAATAAAAATCCCTCAAAATTTCCAGTGTCTGAGTATTTTTAAGGCTTTCAAAAAATTAATTCAAGACAATTTAATACCAATTAAGGCCTTATTTTAGATTAATAAATTTGATACTTTTAAAGACTTTTTAAGGACTTTTTTTGCTGTTGTTGTTGTTTTTTTAATTACTTTTGGGATATTTTTCTCCTTTAGATTGTGAAAGTAAAAAGATGACAGTAAATATATGGAACAAGAAGTGGGATGCAAATATTGCAGTTTACTATCCACAACCAGGACGCCCCAACAGAATTAAACTTTCTGCAATATCAATTGAATAAACTGACCTAAACATTACCCAGTGTTTTTTTTTAAATAATGTTTAACACTACTTTGTTACTGTCAGGTCTTGTACAAAGATCAATTAGTATTGAAAAATGAGGCGTTACAAAGCTGAACCGGGATTAGTTTGGACCTTTTTTGGCCTGGCAGAAAGAAAAAAAAAGCTTTGTTTTTTGTAAATAGTTGGGGAAAAATCACAAATCCATTACTGCTGAAAAAGGCCATCAGTAGCACAGTCAAAGAGAGACATGAAAGCACGACAAAGGGAAACAGCAACAAGAAAGCAAATATAAAAAGGAAACACTTAGATGAGTGCCTATAAATAACTTGTGACAGAAACTCAGTGTGGGCAGAGAGAGATGAAATTAATCAATATGTCTGAACTTTATGATGAGGTGTTTTTCCTCCTCACTGACCTGATGAGGTGTCTCACAGCGGTGTCAAACTGCAGGAGGAGGACCTGCCGGCGCAGCTGCAGCAGGTGGCCCACACACTCTGGGCTGCTGGGATCCGACAGACGGTCGACCTGACGCTGGAGCTCCTGCAGCTCTGCTCCTGCACAACACACACAGGAGGACACACACTGTAAAGGGGATTACTATGCTTGGCTGTCAACATACTGATTTATACTGGTCTTTTATTATATACTAAATATTACCAGGTCAGTATATTCAACCTGGGAATTTCCATAACCCTCATTTTTATCTTTTATTTTTATCTTCTTTTAGCTGGGACAGGGGATCGTTTTTGGGAGATATCAGGTCAACAGTATATGTCACAAAGACATGGTATACATCATCTGAAATCTGGGAACCTTCAGTTTAATTTGAGATGCAGCTCAACAGTGTGTGTGAAGTTTTCTGGTCATAATTATGTAATAAAATCTGCCCTATCAAACTAAAATCAGACTAAAATTAAGACTGAATAAAAGCGTAGAAGATTTTCATGGAAGTATATGGCGATCATTCCAGTGCTCATTTATGTCTCATAAATTATTGCAGAAATGTTAGGATTGATATGATTTGCTACACGGATATGGTGCTAAATTTAGGCATGGTTTTACCATTTGAGATTCGATTAAAAAATCCATTCAAATCCATCGGTTCTGTTTCTGCTACAGCCTCTAAAAGACATGAATGTCAGCCGGGACCGACAAAGGCCCAGCTGGTCTTATTAACAGACAATGAAAGCTGTCTGCAAAAAAGTTTGCTCATACTTTTCCGTATGAACATTTTCAAAAATGTTTTCTAAAGATTAATTATGTAACATTTCTAATTCTACATTTTGCTATGAGTAGAAAAATGTACATACGAGCAGCTGCGATGCTTTATTTACAACATCAACCCACCGATGCCTTCAGTGCCCCCCCAGCCAGCTGCGAGCGGTGTGTCCCGTCCTCCTCTGCAGCCCCCGGAGTCTTCTGTGTTTCCCAGTCTTGAGAAACTAACCAGGTAATAAATGATGTCGTGAAGAGCCGAAACGATCTGCAGAGTGTGATGGAGAGCTGCAGAACATGCCTGCTGGAAACCAGAGGGACAAATTATTAACAAACAGTACAAGAACAATAAATCCCAGAGGTTTAAATCATGAAAAATACAGTAAAACATGAATTCAAGACACTTAGTTTATAACTTTTTAAAAATAATTCTCTCCATCAACACGTGACCCAAGAAAACAAAAACAAGCACTAAAAATAATTCATATAAACACTGATGTACCCAGCTCTGTGGCTCACCACTGCATTAAAAATGATTTATGGTCCTGAGAAAAGCATGAAAGTGAAAGCAGCTAAATGCTTCATGTGTTGTGCTGCTGTTTAAATAGTCTCTGTGTTGATTTGAGAGTCTCACCGAAACACTTTTGAACATGTGCAGCACTTCAGAGAAGCGGGGGATGTACCACAGGTTGAGGACAGTTTTTCCGTCTGCAGACAGCAGCTGCTGCGGCCGACACTGAAACGTCCTGCAAGAGGAGACAAAAGTGACTCTAAATCAATCTGTTTGAAGGGTGGAGTTAAATAATCTACACCCACTTTTCACACTTTAAAGTCTGACACAAATATTTACAATAAGTAGGGCTGTACCGGATGTCTTTTTTTGTATGTTTTTACTTTTGATGCTTCTATTTAGGTTTTCAAATAAAGTTTCGAATGTATGTCGTCACATTTTTTTAGGATGTCATCTAACCTAAAAAAAATCCTCAAAAAATTCTGAATCTTTGAATTTAATGAGTGAGCCCTTAAATCAACTTTCTTTAATAAATATAACTTGTCATTTTCATCAAAATAAATGAATTTTTGAGAGGCTCAATGCAAACAAATAGGACTGAAGCCGAATATCTCATTCGATAAAAATAGAGATAAGATGGACAGGACAGAGAAAATAAGGTCTTAAAAAACTGAACATGATACATCTACATAACATGACAAAAAACAGGGAAAAAGTATAAAATGTCAGTCAGAATAATTCTCATAATATCTTGCAGAAGCAGATAAATTTGGGGAAATTTTACAGCACACGCTATTTATTGTTATTTTTATTATTATAAATTATCATTATTATTAGTAGTATTATTATTGTGGTTGTTGTTGTTATTAAACTAATAATTTTCAAACTCACTGGGACAGAAATGTTGTCCATTTAAATACATTTTTTGGTGTGGAGTTTGTTTGCATGAGTTGCTCTTTTCATCAGTGCCTTCACGTGATCTGAAAACAGTTGTTCTTCTATTCTGCACATTAATAATGCATAAAATTTGTGCTTGTTGTACCTGGGGTCAGGATGAAGGTCAGCTCCTGAATCCAAAATAACTTTGGGCTCGCTGGCTCGCCCAGTCACGAAGTGGGACTGACGGATGGAGGGGACGTCGTCCAAAAGGGAGTTTAGACTGTTGTAATATGCAACAATCTGCGCTCTGACACAATACTGTGATATCTGTGAGCTGAATCTGTGGAAATAAAACAGCATTTACAGCATTAACAGCATTTAGATCTAGAGTGACACACAGAGAAAAACTTGCAACAAAGGGAATGCAGAATTTGTTAATGGACGCACTTCTGGAGAAAGTCGATGATGAGCCCTCGTTTGATCTTTGCTGCTTCCTCCTGCCGTGCGACAGAAATTAATTTTACTTCACGAGCAGTCAATCACATTTATCATCCTGCTCAGTCACTCTATGCAACTCACCGGGGTTTTTATGAGACCCCCCACGGCCTGTTTCTTCTTCACAAACGAATTCAGCATCTCGTCACGCAGACCCACTTTTTCCAGCTGGATGGACACAAAGGCCTCCATCAGCCTGGAGAAACAAACAAGACTGTGTTTATTAAAGAGACGGCACAAAAACTGCTGTTAGTCAGTCAGCCTGTTTAATCTGTTCTTCAAATGAGGAAAATTACCTTTGCTTGCTGGTGACGGGAGTTCTCGCTGAACCTTTGGAGGGTGAAGAGTTTGATTTTTCCTGCAGGTTGTTGGAGTCGCTTCCAGTCCTGGAGTCAATTTTCACATCTTTATCAGAATGAAGGGCGACTTTATCCTATGAACAAAATGCAAAGCAAACTGAAATTAAAGAGGAATATTTGAACAGCAGTTTATTTAAATTAAACCATGAACAATATCAGTGATGGAGAAGCGTGAAAGATAAAAGATCTATTGTCAGAAATGAAAGCTACAAAAATCACACACACACTGCTGGAAAAACATAAATGCAGTGAATTTGGGGATGGGTCCCACTTTTACCTTTGCAAGCAATAGTGGTTATAAATAGTAACCACCAATTTCTGCATAGTAAACTACTTTGTAAAGAGTTCAGTATATTAAGTCTTTTGGTTCCCAGTGTACAGGTCGAGCTCCCCTCTGAATGAGAGGTTGTGAGATAATTAATGTGGTTGTAAAGAAGAAAAAACAAAGTTAAATGTTGGATTTTTTTTTTCTCTAATCTTAGTTTTGTTTTGGGTTTTTTTTCCCCAAATATTAAATTGAATTGTACCTCATATGGCCTTGAATAGTTTTTATTTTTATTTATTTATTTTTAATGAAACATTGTAAGAATTTTGGGGATATGTCTTTTTGGAGGAATTGTGAAGAAAAATAAAAACATAAAAAATAAATGTACAAGACATCTACAATGACAAAGAGCCTAAACAATATACTGTGTTGTTTTTTTTGTCAAGCCATAAAAGGTTGGAAACCACTTGTTTAATCTCAATCTTAATTTGAAAAGTAGCTCCAGTTGTCAGATAGATGTACTGGAATAAAAAGTATAGCATTTACCTCTAAATGGTAGCGAAGTACTTGTACTTGAAAAAAATGTATTTCCATCACTAAACAGTACCTGAGCTGTAGACGTCCCTCTCTCCGCCCAGTGACAAAGACAAACCAGCTTCACAGCACTTATCAGAGCGTTCTTCTGTGTAACCTGACAGGCCAGAGTCACCTGGAGGTTTTCTATACTCTGTTTGTTCATGAGCTACAAATAGGGAATAATAATAAGAAGAAATAAATTCTGTCAGTAACAGGTTGATTTACAATTCTGTTTCTTCATTTATATATCGGCTAATAAAACAAAAATTTAATTTCAGCGTACATAAATAACTGCGTCCTGTGAGCTGAAGCTGAACCTCCCGATCTGGTTCTCGTCCAGCTCCTGGATGCTCAGAGGCAGCTGGGACGGGGTGAACCTGCAGCACACAGTGTGATTCTCTTTCAATCATACTTCACTGCTCTTATAGAAAAGCAGAAATAAGAGATCACACGTGGAGAGGCAGGCTGTGCACATATGCTGTATTTCTAGATTTCCTGCAGGACAAATCCCACCAACTATTTCATATTAGAAAAGAATATAATAAAGATAAACTTTATTTGTAGAGCACTTTTCAAGCAAAAGCACAAAGTGCTGACCAGCATGAGGAGAATACATATAAACATATATACATATAAACACAAAGACATATGTATGCATACTTACATACATACATATCTGCCAATGCACACACACACACAAAATAACTCAATTAGAAGAAATAATAATAATAAATAATTAGGTGAAAGAAAATGTTGGAGATGCATCTTTATGATGGTCGGCCTCAGTGCAGTTATTTACCTGTCCACAGAGCTGTCGTCCTCCAGTATCGCTGTGATGAAAACAGGCCTCGGCTCGGCTTTGTGTTTCTGCTCAGCGACCTCAAACTGCACCGGCCTCAGATAGAGGTGGAACTCGTCAAAGCCGAGCTCGGACGCCACGTTTCTGTACAACCTGTAAAGAGTTACTGAATGCTACAGTCTGATGTAATACTATTACACTGTATGATTTTGGTGTTGATCTCTGCATGTACAGTAATATTACCAGACCAACACAGAAGTTGTGAGTGTGACACTGGAATGAGTTTTTTTCTGTTGTTTATTTTAACAAATAACTGTGATTAGTTTACTGGAGGCCTGAATCTCTGTCTCATTCGTTAGATAATGACCATACCGAGCTGCCAAGTCCGTAAGGAACCAGCTTTTGTTTTTATTTATTTACAAAGCTCTTCTACAATAGCTCCCCTCCGATCTCTGAACCATGCTATCATGAAATTTTGGTAGCAATTGTAGCCAATCTCAGATGTTGCTCACCCTGCAAGTGCCGAAAATTCGCACTGAGCTAAGAAGACCAGCCTGTTCCTACTATGTCCCAGATACTTTCAGCAAAATTTTAAGCCGTCCTCATCGAAAACTCTGACAGAATTCCAAGGTTTAATTTTTGATGTCATTAACTGTGACTGTTTTTAGATTTGCTTATTTGTTTTGGATTTTACAAGGCTTGTATTTTTCTTTTATGATCATTGTTTTGAGATGAATGTTGTATGTACCTCGGCACCACTGAACATGAGCGTTCATCCTTGATGTGTTTTCTGAGGCTTTAAATAAAATGAATGATAGTACACTGCGATTCACCACAACAGACTGTATCAGTGGTAGATGCTGAGGAAGTGGGCCGATCACATGTCACATTAAACCGAAAAACGCTTGCGATACCAACCCCCGCCCCCCAAAAAAACATATTAGGTCTCACGTTTTCTAGATCTGAATAAAAAAGGATTCAATATGGGTACAGTTTCAAAAAACTAAATAAAAATGCACAGAACACTTTAAAAGTCCCCTTTTCCCCAGTTTGAGTGTGGTATCTTAACTGTGCCAGATGTGCCGTCTCGGAGGCCGATTCAAGCAGACGATGGCGGATGGTGACGAGCTCCAGCAGCTTGGAGAAAGTTTCCATCGCATACAACTGCTTCTCTTTTCCCTGCATCATGTCCTTCTCCTCTGCAGATCTTATAAGTGAAAGCCCCACGTTTTGGACCAAAATTGGATCCTCAAAGAACACATCTGAGAATAACTGAGAGATAAGAAAACAAATTTTGACTTATTTGTTACATCACTGTATCTAAATTGATTTGAGAAAATGAAAAACCAACATCTTTCTGTATCTGGGAGCTGTAGGAGGCTGCGGGTGAAGCCAGGTGGCTCCAGCTCTGCAGGGCTCGCTGCAGGAGCTTCTGTCGCAGCAGGAGTTTGTCGGTGATGCTGGTGGCTCGGTGCAGCTGACAGAGCTCCGTGTGAGCCTGAACTAAACTGTGATAGACAGCAGAGGCCAGACAGAGGGACGGATGAACCTCCAGGAGGAACGTGTTCATTAGTGAGGGGCTGCAAACACGAAACAGGAAGGAAAACGTACGTACAGTATGATTAAAAGAACAAAAAATGAATAGGGGTTTGTGAAAAAACCAAAACAGCACAGTATTGTGATTTCTTGCACAGTAATATTGTATCAATACAGACACCAAGTACTTATTTTTATTTATTATGTTAATTATTAAAATTTCAAACATAAATGAAACTTTTGGTGGAAAAAAGTCCACTAAATAAAATTAGTTATTAAGTAATAAAAATGACTTAAGTGAGAGGAACAGACTGTTTGTTATAAATTTGTTTTATCTAATAAGTTTTTTAAGTTTTCCTTCAGGAAAAATTGTGCAGTTGAAAAAATGTAGTTGCTATATGTTATCGCAATTCTCAGTTTATTGCAAAATGTTTAAAATTGCAATAATACTGTATCATGACTTCACTATAATGATATTATCGTATCGTGGGGCCTCTAGTGATTCCCACTACTAATAATGAATTTTGGAGGCTACCAAATCTTGAATAGTTTTATTTTTGTGTTTGCTTACCTGCTGCCTCCAAGTGAGACCAGATGTTTGGGAATGTATTTTGGTGGAAGGCCAAAGTCATGAACGGAGGCTTTGTGATCGCCTCTCCAGATTCGATGAAGATACTGACGCTGTTTTTCAATCTGATGAGACAACAACACAATCAGTCACAACGTGCAAGATAAAGATTACACTAAACTAAATAAGATGTATTAGTAACCAAGAGGATATCCACAAATGAAGCAAATGCTAGCATTTATGAAAGTGAAACACAGAAAATGTCTTTACAAAGCTGAAACCAGCAAATATTAAGAGCAACTAAAACTGATTAATTTTCAGTTCAAACATTTACACCCACAGGTTTGCGTTCTGCACATTCACACGTGAACACAATCCTTTGCAGAGTTTGTGTTTTCACCTGATTGTCCAGAATGTCTCTGATCAGCTGCTGGTGGCTTCTCATGCAACCAATTTCAGTTCTGTAGGTCTGAATGAAGTACTCCTGGTTCAGGTCCAACTGTGGTCGACTGTGCATGATGTCAGTGATGACTCCGGCCAACGCGAACCTCTCCTCGGTCCCTGCTGCATGCTGGTAGGCCTCAAAGTAACAGTTCAAGAGCTGGAGAACGAAGACAAATACAAAGTTAACAAACAGGATGTTGATGCACGAACCTGTCTGGTTTGAAAAATGAGAAATTAAACAGGCAAATACAGATTTCCAGTTGAGAAATATTAAGAAAATTATTAAAAATGTAATCAGTAAAATTATTTAATCTCCAGTTTGATCCTGTGAATTTGTCTTTATCACTGTACCTGCACTTTGCTCTTCAAAAACTCAGTTTCACACGTCCACAGGTTGAGCAGCACTGCCACACGGTCCACATCCGTCCCGGCCCAGGAGTGGATGTCAGCCGTTGAATCTGTTTCCATTTTCTTCATCCTGTCTCTCTGGATGAAGCACGAGCCGACCAGAAGAATCTCGTCCTCCAGCTTCTCCAGGTCTTTCAGAGCAGCGTCGTACACGATGTAAAAGCCTCTCTGGTCCTGAGTATGGACGATCTGCTCCTCTGTGCTGTAGAAATCATGGAGGTTCTCCACCTCCGCAAACTCCATAAACTCAGAGCAATGTACCTGGAATACAAAGAAGTGACATACTGTCTACATGCAAACAGGATATTTGATATTTTAGAAAATATTTTAGAGGTTCATAGAAAATAAAAACTGGATTCAGTAAAAAAAATCTGTTAATTGTTATTGCTGTTCCCATAAATGCAAAAAAAAAAACCACAACTCAAACATGTTTTTAAGGGATCAGCTTTTTGCTTTTAAGTGTTTTTACCTTATAGTCAACAGGAGTGTTGTGGCTGTACTGAAGCGAGCCAAGACCTCCGGCCTCCCCTCGTCCTCCTCTAACTGCGTTCATCCAGCCTGTTTCCTCCGCCGTGCTGCACAGCTCTCCTTCCTCCAGCTTCAGACCAGCCAGGTCGAAGGTCAAAGTCCTCTCCACAGAACGCAGGTAGTTCAGCAACCCAAGAGAGACGCGCTGTGGAGAGGAGAAGACAAGATTGATTATTACCGGTAAAACCCAAACTCCACTGTCCGCGCTTCATACCCAAGCAGTTTAAAGGAACGCCAATCACATTACAAAAGATCCCACTCACCCTCTGCATGAGTCTTTTCAGGTACTACCATCAGGACGCTGCTCTAAAGTCCCCTTGGTCAAGAAAAACTTAAAACAATTCCTTTATACCCACTGCTAAATATCTGAAATAAAAGGTAACAATCCACACATTTACACTTAAACTATTTCACTTTGTACTTCTCATAAATACGTCTAAATTATTTGTATTAGATATTTATTTTGTTTTTAGGAACACATGCATTATGTTTATTGTCCGAGTTTGTTTTGCACTGCATGCTGAGCCACGTCTAAGACGATAAAGTTCTCTGAATCTGAACCTGAAGGTGAGACTGAATTTATTCCACACTGGGGAAATTCACATATTACAGCACATCAAGGCAAAGCAGCAAGACATAAAAGGGGGAAAAAAAGAGTATCAATACTGCATAAATTTGTATAATTATCAATAAATAGCTTGTATAAAACCTGATGTAAAATAGTGCAATATAACAGCTGTCATGTTAAATGTTACAAAAATATTCCTAACCAGGTTCTTGCTGATTTAAGATTTGAATATCATATTTATTAATAAAAAAATATCGAAGCATCCTCAGGTTTTTACATCGTAACGTGCTGCTCTTTGCCTCACCTGGAGCTGTCGGAGTCTGAGATGACGCAGGTGGATCAGAGACAGGTACGCTCCTCTGGTCATGATGGGATCTGAGGTTCCCTCCTCTAAACTGTCATCCAGGCCCAGCAGCTGCAGACTGTCCTCAAACGAGTAGCTGGGTTTTACAAAGGGAACAAAGACACAAAAAAACTGAATACACTTATGTTTCCTGCAGCCAAGGTGAGTAAAAGGTGGCTGATCTTAACAAAGAACAAACCTGGAAGAAAATATGAGTGTATAAAATATCAGAAAATAAACACAAATGCTTATATTGAGTTTCCACAGACTGAGGAAATGTCTTCTAATTGCTTATTTTGTTTAAATGACTTTTAAAAAACTAAAGATAAGATACACAATTTTGGTATTTTACTTGTTAAATGACTAAATGCACTAAATGAATTATCAAATATTGAAAAAAATCATATTGTAGCAACATTTTCTGCTGAAATGATACACACCTTTCATTTGTTGCGCTCGACGTTTGACTCTTTAAACTCTTCTTTTTGTTGCCTCTGCTGCCTCTGGATCTGGCTGACTGATCATGTGTTTCCTAAAAACAAAAATGTCACTTTTAATATAACGTCTTCCATGAGAGGGGTTTTTGGTCCCACTTTTCTGAGCAGGAAAGTGGATGATACATGCCTGAGTGGCAGAGCTGTGAATACTCGTCCAGATCTCAGAGATATTTTGTCGTTTTGATTTACTGCTCCATGAGACTGACGAGGTTGGTGCGGATGAACTGTCGACATGAGCGGCGTGTTCTTTAAGAGCTGCGGCAACATGAAGCAGATCAGAGGCCTGATGAGATACAAACAAAAAAACCTGATAAACACTACGATCTTCATGTAAAAATGTAGGTTCTATGTGTTATAAAACATGTTGAGTGGCAGGTGAGCAGGGGTTAATTGTGACAGACAACTTCAAAATACAGACTCATCAATTAAGTGCTTATAGAAATTAAAAGACTAACAATGACTACTGGATATTTCCTGATCATCATAATAAATAAAAAGCATCTTGATAAACTATTATGTTCATGATGATTATAGGTGTAATTATATTGAGATGCTGATTCAGAGCTGACATTGTTACCTGAAGAAACCTGCTGTGCATCTTCAGCATCTCGTCCACAGATTTCTTTTTCTTTAGCTTTGTGACGAACTTCTGCTGCCACGGATCTCGTTTGGGCTTCACCTTCAGGACAGAATCTTAACAGTCAGTATCTACTGTCCTCACACCAACACAAACATTCATTTAAATTCATAAACAAATGCACAAGTGTAATGTTTTTACAACTTAAAACACTCAAGAGAAAGCACTTGAAAACAGGAAAGATTAAAAAGTGATGTGAGAGAAAGAGCAGGTACGGAAAATAACAGATTAAAAAACATTTGTTACAAAAACTGCAACCCAAAGCAGATGTTGGTATTATGCGTGAGTGCAAACCATGAAAATGTGACATTTGAACATTATGTTGCAGATACACTGAAATGTGTAGTAAGGTTTGGGCACAAAACCCCCTTGGTTATGGTCGGGAAAACATCATGTTAAGGCTTAAATATCCAGTTTCCACAATCCTCACTGGAAATGCAGTGATGTCTGGGTAAAAAACAGTTGCTTTACATGCCACTATCCTGGCAGGAAAAATGGTGTCTGATCCCTGAAAAAACACCCATGATTTGGGAGCTAAAAAAGCCACTGGAAACACAGCAACGGGTCCCGAAATATAACCAAGTTTGGGGGCTAAAAAGCTGCAGGAAAAACAGTGTAAGGTGCCTAAAAAAATAAAAGTTTAAAAAACGTTTGGGGTAAAAAAGCTCAAAAATACAACCAGTTTTGTTTTCTGTTGGTTTTGAAAAGTGGTCTACAGCCTGGCAGGCGATTCACCACGGTTACTGCTCATAAATTACGTCATTTTAGAAAAGATAATATGATACAGATAACACCTACAAATGTAATGAACTTGTGGTTTGCAGAAACGATCAGTGCCAAAATTTTCTTCTGGCGACTCGGCTGCAGGAAAACAATTTTTGGAGGGCTTATTTTTACTGTTCCATTTATTTATTTTATTAACCTGAATAAAGGGGATCCAGTCGGCCTCCTTCCTCAGAGCCTGGCTCGCACTCTTCCTCCCCCACTGGCTCCGTTCGACCTCTGAACCGTCGTACTGAGGAAACGTTTTCATCTGCTCCTGTTGTTGGAAAATCGTTCTGAACTCCCTCCACACCTGGAGACACAGATGTAAACACTGCAATCTGAAAAAGTATCTAAAGCTGTCACACAAATGTAGTAAAACAGAAGTATGATGATGCAAAAAATGGACATTCCTGAGTAAAGTACAAGTCCTTCAATTTAGTACTTCATTACAGTACATGAGTAAACATTACCATGCTGAATAACTCCATCTCGTCAGCGGTGGTCCTGAGTTTTTGGGTCTCGTAGGTCAGATGGAAGTGAGCGATCAAAGACTGCAGCTCAGGTAGAAACTCCTCCAGGTGAGAAGTGTGCAGAGGAACCTTAATAGACGGCCCTGAAATACCTGAAACTGAACGTATTAAGTGATAATTTTACTACTTTTGACTGAACATCCTGTATTTCCTTGCTTTGTATCTCGTGGCGTGTGTAAAAACATTTTAAGAGTTTGTGCTGTGATACTTTCAGCCTTTAATATGTTTAAAATTTTATAATAATTCATTGTATAATTTTGTGGTTTGCCATATTTTTCACAGCCAAAAGAGAGACTTGTGAATGGAGATGCTGTTTGGCTGATCCATCAGAGGTTTGGTCTACGTATTCATAAAAATATTCACATTATGAGTTTCAAAGTTCATTCAGGGGTTGACAAAATTATCTCACCACAATGTCTATTTAGTATCTGTTCTGCTGATTTTGATGACATGTTTGTTATAGCAGATTGAGTTTGCCCAAGTGTCAATAAAAATTGTAGATTTAAATTCAAATTTCCATCAGTGGTGAGATTATTTATGTCAATAAGTCCTACTGGATACATTACAGGACACATTCATAAGACAAACTTTTTATTTATTTATTTTATTACTTTTTATTCATTTGACCTTTTTAATGTATGTTTTATCTGTATTATTTCCTTTTATTTGCAGTTTTACTGCTTTATTGTTTCTGTTGTTGTTTTTGGTCTATTCCTTTGTATTATTTTATAATGACATTATAACATGACATTATGACTCACCATGGTGAGAGTGATGTGAAGTTTCCTCATGAATCTTTGGTTGTGGATCTTTAACTTTTCTTTCACAAGCTGGTATGTAGTGCAGCACCTGTTAAAAAATATATTTACTTAATTATATCATTTGAACGTATTAAATCCACATTTTAAAACAAACATCAACAACAACAGATGCATTCTTACCCTGAGGAAGTTGTGAATGTTTTGAACAGAGTGCAGATGGCAGACGAGCCACCGCAGGTAAATGACCACATCGTCCTGAGTGAGCAGGCTGGCGGGGTTTCCTCGGCCCGTCAGGATCTTTTCTCTGCTCGCTGACAGTCTGCGAGATCTCTGAACAGCGTCTTCGTACTCACTCGTCAAACGTGACACCAGATCCTGAGGGAAAACAAGGCGGACGTGAACTGGTGAAGAAAATCAGCTGGGAAATTTGTGAACAGGAAAAAGAAAGATTTTAATTTTTCAACTTGTGTATTAATCCTTTTTATTTAATCATGGCTAGTAAGTGTTTTTTGTCTTCACTCAATCTTAACAAGACAAGAAAGAAAAAGAAATTCTCCTGGAAACAAATACTTTAAGAGACTTTGGTTCTTCACGTATTTGGGTACGTTTACAAATTTTCAAAAGCTTTAAATGAATATAGTGTACGCAGCACTGATTACCTCCATTTGTTTCCTTTAAGCTTGTTTGTTGCAATTAATGTTACTGTTATTCCAGCAAAATTTCATATTCACAGAAATGAAAACACAAGAACACAGAAAAGCCTCCATTTGCTGTTCAATCAAAATTTTATTGTATTTTCTTCCAGTGATAAAATTATCAAGGTCTCCCTTGAATATTTGTAGTGCCATAATTGTTCTTTTTTTATATTTTACTGCATATTAAATCATGCGATGTCTGTACAGTGTGGCCTTTTCAGTCTCTATGCAGAATAAACAGAATCATGCATTATTCTGCAGAGCTGAAGCAATTGATTAGTTGACCAATAATTATTTTGTGACTATTTTTGATCAAATATTTCATAATAATCTTTTTTTTTTTCTTAAGATATTAGTAAACTGTATATTTTGGGGTTTTGGACTCTTGGTCCAACAAGAAAAGCACCTTGGGCTTTAAGAAACAGTTCTGACATTTTCTGGCCAAAACAACTGAAATCACCAAAATTGAGTAAGATTTGCTAAACTGCTTTATTATCTTGGCTGTGCAGCAGAAAATTAACTGTAATTTTAGTCACAAGAGGAAAACCTCCTGTCATATTGCGTCTTCATATGTCATTTTTGAATTGCTGGCATCAATGAGACTAAGTTTGTCACCTTGTAATGAGGATAAAGCTTCTCGATGACGCTGGTGTGGCGGCAGAATCTCCTCCATCTCAGCATGAGCAGATATTTGATCTGAGCCAGCTGATATGATCTATCTGTGAAGAACTGTGGAGAAGAATTGGTTTGAATTACCTTTTTCCAGTTTCCATTCTTTTCTATTGTGCATCACTTCTTTTTTTACTGCAGGTCTGCTCTCACCTGGTGCAGCAGTGGAGGCAGACTGTCAGGAGTGTGCTCCAAACTCAAGCAACTTTCCAGCTCTCTCTGCATGATGTCGGCCTGAGACTGAACTGGCGAAGCTTCAGCCACCTGCAACCAGGAGGAGAAAGAGGTCGATAATTTAGTCAAGCCAAATGAAGTGAAAGTTGTTCTTTTAAGTTGTATTATCAAGAGGCTGCTATAAAGTTTTAACACTTTAAAACATGAGCAAATTAGCTTTATTTCTTTCAAAAATATGAAAACAAGTTGAGTAACTTCACAAGAAATGCCCAAAAATTAGCAAGAAATTAGAAGAATTGCAAGGAAATTACCTAAGAATTAGTTTAAAAATAAATAAATAAATAAAATAAAATAAAAAAGGGGGAAAAAATAAAAGAAATAAGAAAAAAGTACAAGAAACCACGGAAATTACCTGCAAAAAATTACTTAAAAAATGTAAATAATTCTATAACATTATTTTGAATATATATTAGGGTCGCAAATTGTAAACAATCAATTAATCGTCATTTAAAAAAACACATTAAAACTTTGCTTATTTCAAACAATACTAAATTTGTTAAATTCTCAGTCAAAGCTCAAAGCAACATATTGCTTATACTTTGACTGCAATTCACAGCCTATGTTGTATGTTTGTTTGATTGTATGTTTGTATGATATAAATTTAAATAATTTAAATAATTCTTAAAGGGGTTTGAAAGCAGCACAAAAATCATGATGTCGATCCACGTTTCAACAGTTTAACAACCTAAATGTAGACCAGGCATGTCCAAAGTCCAGCCATGGGGCCAATTGTAGCCCTCAAGACCAATTTTTAGTGGCCCTTGGCTTGACTTTCCAAATGTGGTATGGACTGGCACATTATATTTGTTAATCAAGCATGATCACTTTGCATATTTTCCCTTCAGCTCACAATGGAAAGACTGTATTACAGCTTGTACAAAAGCATCAAGCAGGAACTAATGTGTTTTCATAAACAGACAGTAAACTAGCAAACTGAACGGTTACCTAGCGGCAGACATCTCCTGCCATGAAACAGACATGGCCACAGCGAAGTGTAAAGTGGACAGTGAAGAACGATGCTTTCAGGAATGATGTAAAATTGAATACATTGGTATTGTTTGTTTGCATGTTGCTGTTGTTTTTTTTATAAGCTATATGATGGCAGAAACACTTGGCCCCCAAGTATTTTCACATTATATAATTTTGCTCAAATTCAAAAAAGTTGGCACACCGCTGATGTAGACAAATTAATTTTCTGTAGCCCTGAGACTGTCATTGATGAAGATAAAAGATGAATTTTCAGTCTCACCTGCAGCCCTCTCCTCAGTGCATGTTCCCTCTCCACACGGAAGAAGGAAACATCTTTTGGAGGTGGAACAGAACTGAAACAAAGTAAGAAATTAATTTAAAAAAAGGTTCTTGGTGTTCAAAAGCAGGTATTAATTTTTTTAAAAAAACAGAGTGGTAATTGGATTTTCGTTTTAAAATGCAAAAATTAAAATTGAAATACAAGGCGTTTCTCTTTTTCGTGGTCAAAGGGGATAAGCAACATTTAGAAAATTGCTTTGATTTTCATTTTCTATTTAGTGTATCAAAAAACAAAATCACTTAGAGGCAGCAAAGAAAAAAGGCCTGTTTTTTTCATTTTCTGTGACCGGATGTGGCCATAGTGAGAGCGCCAGCAGTTTGCTAATAAAAATGAGGGTGAACTCTGGATCGGCTTTTCCAAAGTGAGAGACACACATCTAAATATGTCTGCTCTTTCTACAGGCCACACGTCACCACCCAGAGAAAGGCTGGTCTTTGCATCAGGAATCATATCCTCCAGCACTATTTTATCTTATTATCGTCTTGTTTTAATATTTAACAAACTATGTAGCATGATGGACATTTTTGTAAATAATCTTACTTTCTATTTCTTTATTTTAGTCTTATTATTTAACTATATTTTTATCTGAGCATAATGCACATCTTTATTATAAAATTTTCATTTAGATTTGTTATTGCTTTTGCTTATATATAGAATGACTGCAAACTGTAAAATGTCACAATTTTTGCCTGGGGATCAATAAGCATTTATGATTATATTCCAACTGTAAATCTGCTATTTGCCCATGTATTGTACCCACCTACCTTGTATTTCATTCATCTACCAAATAAAATTTAAAAATATGTAAAGTGTCATAGTTTTCATAAGCTTCTGCTCAGGTATTACTTTTGAGACATTACATTATAGTATTGGCTGTGAATCTCAATGCTACAAATGTAGGTCTTTATATTCTTAAAATTTGGTTCAAAAAGTGTTGTGATAATATCATTACAAATACATTCAAATCCCACCTCCACACCCACCATTTTAAATCTGCTTTTAATGTTTTATCTACATTTCATGTTTGTCTGTCATGCTTTTATTGATATTGTTTTTATTTTCAGCATGTTTAACTGACTTAAATTGACTGTTTTTCTTCTTTAAGTATTGTGAAAAGCGCTCTATTAATAAAATGTATTATTATTATTATTTGGTAATGTGTTGTTTGATGTATGCAAGTAGATACAAGTCACTTAGTAAGACAAATTTAATGATAGAATAGTAAAGTTACATACATTTCAAAACAATTTGGAGACATTAGAGCCGGCTATAATACAATCTATTTACAGTACAGTACAGCACTCAGAGTATTTACAAGAAAAAACTGTAGTAGTATTTTCCGTGAGGATCTGGAAATCGGTGAAGAACTGACCAGATACATTAGTCTGTGACAGCACCGACCCCCCTGCCAGGCTAAAGGCTCCCTCCTGCAAAGGCCAAGGTCCTCGGTGTTTGGTCCACACGGCGCCCCGGCTCCCTCCGCCCCCCGCTCGTCTGCTCGTAGTATCAGTTTTGGGGGTGATTTCTTCAGCGGAGTCCAGTGTCACACTCTCAAAATAACTGTACCAACACAGACAACATGTCAGTGCGCCTGTAAAGCGAAAATGTAAACAGTCTAAGCTGCTAGCTTACAGGCCTACCTTCTGTTTGGCTGTAGAAGCTAATGTGCTAGCTAACGTTAGCTAAACAATTCAATATCAAGCTAATGCTAACGTACGTTCAAAAACACTGTAACGTTACCGGCGTCACACTGACTGCTTACTTATAAATACGCAGGTAATGTAATGAAGACCCTGTCTCTAGCTGAAATATAGTCGTAAACACGCAATTTCTACTGTTATTGCTGGTACTTCGTTCTTACCGGTGTGTTCGCCATGTCCTCTCTTTGGCCGCATCGGTTGCCGTAGTTACGAGCCTGCGCGTGCATGAGGTGTGGAGGCAGGTCCACCTGGGACACTGTTGCATCCGGTCACAGAAAATGAAAAAACGGGATCTTTTTTCGTCTTTCCCGCTAATGGCGCATTTGCACTACATGGTACTGGCTCTACTCTACTCGCCTTTGGTGTTGGGGACTTTTCGGCATCATGTAGTGGAAACGTGCCAAGTGATTTTGTTTTTTGATACTCTAAATAGAAAATGAAAATCAAACCAATTTTTAAATTTTGCTTATCCCTTTTGACTATGAGAAAGAAAATCATCTTATATTTCAATTTTAATTTTTGCATTGAAAATCCAATAATCACTCGTTTTTTTTTGTTTTTTTTTTTTAAGATACATGGACCCCCTGTCACTAGAAAAAAAAATATTGGCATTGCAGATTTATACAAACCCCGAATATGTTACATTTGCACATTTCAAACAAAACATTTCAACCTTTCTAAAACCAACACAAAGCAAAACTGGTTGTCAATTTGCTAGTCATTGCTGTGTTTCCAGCAGAAGTAGTACTGAGTGAACTGTTAAGGACAATGCTAACATGCTGATATTTAGCTGGCACAAAGTTAATGTTTACCATGTTTGCAAAATTCAGTGCTCTAGAATGCTAACACTTTCTAATTAGCTGTTAAAAAATAAATAAATAGGCCTACAGCTGAGGCTTATGGTTATGTTATTCGTTTTGCAGGTATCCGGTCAGAAAACAAAAATATAAAGTTTGACTGAGGAGTGCTGCTTCACATGTGGGTCTCAAAAACTGGTATTAAAGGACAAAAATTACCAGAAAAAGAGAGAGATGTTAGACTTGTTTTTTTCTGTTGTAAATAAGTAAAAAAAAAAAAAAAAAAAAAAAGGAAAAGAAAATTAAAAGCCTTTAATTAATGGGCTTAATGCTGATGCATTTCAACACAAAATCTTCATCAGGGCATGATTTTGATTTTACAAATTAATCAAATAATTTATCCTCTAGGCAATCCATTCAGGAGATAGCCAGATATTTTAGTAAAGTCAACTTAAATTTACTTGTAAAATTAAGTTGACTTTACTTGCAAAATTAAATTGATGCTGCTGGAAAAAGTAAGTTATTTTACCGTCATAATTAAGCTGACTTTACTTGCAAAATGTATTTCTTACAAACGCACCTGTAACATCCGGAGGGGGTTACTCCTTGAGGAAATCCATTCTCCTCGATCTCCGCTCTGAGTGCTGAGAGTTGACGCAACAGATCTGCCTCCATCTGATCCACTTTAACAGCAGAGGACACTCTGTATATGTCACACATGGCTCAGGATCAACACTCTTAAGACACTGGGAAATCCAAACATTTCAAACATTAAGAAAACAGAATATACACTTCCTCAAGTGCTGCCAAATCTCTGCCTCCACATGCTGACTTGTTGTGTTGTATCCATGGAGATAAACATCCGTGCAGACAGGCCTCCTCTGTTTCCTGTCCTCAGTGACTGCAGCTGATCTGTAGAGGGCTCTAACGCTTCACTGGAGTGTGTTTGTCAGATTATGATACCAATGAATTTTTAGATACCTACCATTTATGTGCAGAACAGTATGTAGATATAAAACTGGGCACCAGTTGTTGAGCAGCAGCTACCTCAACAATCATGCATTCAAAAACCTTAATCTCGGCGGGTCCGCTCCTCTTGGATACAGTGTGTGATTGGTTCTTAGCTCATGATGTGATTATCCAATAGCTACTGGCCTCCTTGGTGCCTGCAGAGTCAAAGTCTGCAGCTGTGCAATTCCTCTAGAGACAGAAATAAAACAAAGGTAGATCAAACAAACTCAGATTTTCAGTGGTTCTTTAAGCTTTATTTACATGCACCATCTCTGATACAGCCAAGATAGGAATTGGAATTACAACTGGCAATGTCATGTCTCTTTTATTTTTGTAGGAGCAAGAGGAAGAAATGGAGTTGGAATATTGGCAGTGAGAGTTACTCAAAATTAATATAGGTAGAAAAAAGTTAAGTCAGTTTGAAATCATCCATGTGAAGCTACAAAAAAAATGTTTGGAAGCACTGTTGTGCGAAATTAATTTGTTGTAAAATCAGACAATGAGCAAATGGGATTCAATATTGCACTTAAAGGGACAGTTCACACCAAAATCAAAAATACATATTTTTCCGCTGATCCACAGTGCAATCAGTTAATCTAGATTGTTTTGGTGCGAGTTTCCGAGTGATGGAGATATCGGCCGTAGAGATGTCTGCCTTCTCTCCAAAACAATTAAACTAGATGGCACTCAGCTTGTGGTGCTTTAAGCGCCAAAAGATAAATTTAAAAAACTCAACAGCTATGTCTCTTTCCAGAAATCATGACACGGTTACTCAAAATAATTCACAGAAGTTATTGTGAGCAATTTCACATAAGAACTACTTTCTTTCAGTCAGACTACACCCATATCAACATGCAGAAGAAAGCATGCATCAAACATTAATGGACGCCATTAATGTTTACATCTTGTGCTGTCACAAACACGAGCCTTTCACCCATGACTAGATGCACATTTGCTTCTGCACGGTGATATGCAGTGTATTGATTCACTCAGCCCCTTCTTCTCCCACCTAGCCCACGGCTAACTGTAAGCATCACACAGCTAACATTACATTACCCAACGGTTATTAACAGGCTTAATGACAGAATCAGTGTCATTGTGACATTGTTGGGACTGTATTATGGCTCAGTCTCGGATGTTAAATGCTGTTATGTTAGCTTTTGTCAACCGGGCAGGCACAGCAGGAGGAGAGCGGCTCACTGATACAATCCTTCAGCTCTGCATTAAAATAAAAGCAACAGCTCATCTTTTTGGCACTGTTACGAGGCTCCACTACCAGCTTAAAGGCAAGACAACTCTGTTCCCCCATTTCACAATCGTACCTTTTATACTGAACAGTGATGCAGCATTGCTTCACGATGTTGTTACGCTGAACAGGCACTGTAAAAGGGGCTTTTAATTTATAACACCGGATGCTCATAGTATTTGGCTCTGAATTGGAGATAGTATTGCAACTATTTTTGCAATTTTCACTTGCCCTTGCAACCTCATTGCAAAACTTCCTAAAAACTGTGCAAATGCATCACAATTTTTTAGAAAAGCTGCCGTCAGGCATCTCAAGCCACAAAAACATCCAAAACAGCCTGCAAAATTCTGGAGGGACTGAGTAGGACTGACTATTTAGAGATCAAAATAGATATTTTTGATTTGGGGTGAACTTTCCTTTTAAATTCAACAGGACGTAACATTAAGATTTTTTAACAACTCTAAATGGAGGACACCATTTGCTGTTTGCTGTCGGTCCTGATCGATATCCGATTAAGGTGGTAAAAAATGTTGAGCAGGCCATTAAAACAAAAAGTGCTTTTACCAAGCTCAACCGCATGTCATAAAAGCACAAAATATGTACGCATGGAAATCAAAATAAATAAAATTGCATTCAACAATAAGACAAATTCAGTGACAGTTTCCAGCTGATAAAAAATGTAAACTAAAAAAAAGTTCATCCTGATGTTCCTACAAAAACTGTGCTGATGTCGATGTATTTATTTATTTATTTTTTTGCCCTTATAGCACTTGTTCCTAATATTTATACACTGTATATCCTCTTATTTCCACTTATTTAAATGCAGAAATATTTTGGCAATATTTAAAATACTGTGGTTGTTTCTTTCTCAAATGGCAAAAAATGGCTCTAAAGATACTACACCACCTCCTCTCACAGGGTTGGAAACACCATTTGAACCGAGCACCTGCTATAGTGCTGATAACAAAGGGGAGGCTACTTATGCTGCTCCGTCTGCAGCCACTCCCTGCTATCTTCTTATTTATAGCACCAAGAACTCCTTCAAATTAACAAACACCAAAATATTGTAGCTGAGTGCTGTGGAGTCTCTAAGTGTGGTTAATCCAAATACGTGTTTGCTAAATGGTGTCAACTAGAGCTAGAGTTTCTCGCTAAACACGGTCCTTAAGTCTGTCCTAAACTCTGTATACTGAGCAGTACTTCCAATATTGCAGTAAGTGGAAGAGGAGGAGGAGGAGGAGGAGGGGGGAGGAAGATGGTGAAGAGGGATCTGCAGCAGAAACACCATATTATCAAGACTTCAGTAATGCACCTCTTCAGAAGGAACAGAATTCACAGTAATGTCACTAAAATCACAGGGTAAACTCGCTAAATAAAAATAAAACATTACATACAAAAACCACACAATGTAGATCAGTTCACATCTTGATAACATATTAACCTCTACAGATTGATATTTGGTGCTGTGCATCGATGGGAAAAAAAAGCTTTTCATTAACATTTTTTAAAATCTTTTAGTCTGTTTTTAGGCTACGTCTCTCAAAGAAACTTTAAAATAAAAAAAAGCTTGTCAAGTATCCTCCACTGGAACGTAATAATGTAACATTCTCTGCAGCTTTTTTTTCTGTAAACAGGCTGTCACTCACAACAGGTTGACAGCTGGTTTGGCAAAAATGTCGGTTTAGGTATGAAAGGGTGTGATAGAGGAGGGAAAGCAGGGTGAAAACGTAATTCAGTTTCATGTATCACTTTGTGATACTGCACGAGTGATTCCCTGAGACTAACACGAGTTGATGCTTTTCGTATAGTTTCAACAAAATGTCCTGTACTTCCATTCCAGTCAATACTGTTGTTCACACCGCCCCGGCATTGGTCTTTTAAAGATTTTTTTTTTCTCTGCTGTGAAGACACCATAGTGTGTCTCGGACACTTAAAATACAGTACCGAACTTAATGCCTCACATTGAAAATAATGGAAAAAATACTACATGAATACACTTTTACGTACGTTCTTCCCTCTAGTTTCACAACGCAGGACAATGAACCCCAATTTACATTTTCCCCAATTTTTTTTTACCCCGACAGAGCTTCTCAGCTCGGTACCCAGCTGTGAGGGGAGGTCTGTTTCGAGCTGGAGAAGCTTCCTGAATTCCTGTTGGCGTTCTGGGCGGAGGTGAGGCGCGAGTCGAAGCTGAGGTCCAGGCAGTCTGCGTCCATCAGTTCATTGCGGATGATGGAGTCCATGTCGCACTCGAGGCTGCCGTTGAACACATCGAGGTCCAAATCGGCGGGAAAGCGGTCCTGGCCGGACAAACCAGAGCCGAGCTGCATAGAGGCGTTCTTGCTGGGAGACTTCAGGTGCGGCTGCTTGGCGTCGGAGAGGCCAGCGTCTTTGTCAGAGGTTGACAAGCCAGCTTGCCAACCAGGCACTGAAGAGCTTTGGGCCTCGCCCGCACTAGTGTGGTTCACCAACATGTGGTCTTTGCGGAGCAGCATGGCGTTGCGGCGGGAGTTCTGCAGGGCGATGGCGGTGCTGGCCTGTGACATCAGCGGGTCGGACTGGGTGAGCATGACGTTGTGGGAGTCCAGGCTGAGCAGATCCTGCAGGGTCTGGTGGTCGCTGAAATGCGAGATGCAAGAGAAGGTGGTCTGCTTGTTCTCCTGGATGGTCTGCATGGGCGACTGACGCAGGCTTGTGATGGACGGCGGGCTAAAAAGTGGGTTCGGCCCGTAGCTGCCAGAGGGACTACCCAGACTGCTTCCTGAGCAGCTGAAGGTAAACACTGAGCTCCCCTGACCGTTGGCTCCGTTGTCTTCCTCTCCAGGAGGAGGCTGCTGGGATGCTGTCAGGCTGATATTGTCTAAAAGGTCGTCCATCAGGTTGTCAGAGAGCCCGTCGTTTAGGTTCATGGTTCCTGCCAGGTCTGAGAGCCCTGTGGGCCCCGTGGACGGGGACATGCTGCTGGGGCTGGAGTACAGCATCGGGGAGAGGGGCGAGTCGTCATCAGGAACCTCGTCCAACTCCAGGTTGGCCAGGATCGGGGACAGTCGACCGCTCAGTGTGCTGGCGTTGGAGTTGGTCCGGGAGCGGAAGTCTGTCCAGGCGTCCAGCTCATCACTGCTGCGGGAGGTGGGACTTCCTGTCCATTTGGAGAGGCTGGAGGAGCTCTCTGAGCTGCCGTCTTGAGCTGCCTGCAGCGAGGCTTTCTTCTTTGTCGCACGGCCTCGCGCTCCTTTGATGTACTTGCTGTTATCCATCGATACAGCCCGTCGTCGGGGAGCTTTGCCTCCTTTCCCGCCCTCTGGGTTGACCATCCACCAGGAGCTTTTCCCTGTTCCTTCATTCTGTACTTTGACAAAACGACTATGGAGGGACAGATTGTGTCGGATGGAATTCTGCAATAAAAACCAAGGAAAACAATTAGATCCATGTTTCATGAACGTTTTTGTCAAATTCCCCATGCCTCCTAACAAACTAGGCCAGTGAAGCTGCTCACAAATGCCAAGTTGACACCTCCTTATTTTGTTGGGAACCAGTACACCAGGGGTAGAAAATTAAGTAAATTACATTTTAGAATCTAATGCTGTCGGCCTCCCACACAAAAAAATCAAGGTTTTTGAAACTAATCTAACTATTGAAAGCAAGCACTGTGAAGCATACGAACACAGCAGTGTCTTAGAAACACTTCTACTTTGCACCTCACACTGTGACCTATTTCTGGCTGCTCAGAAAGGTCTACAGGATTTCCCCGGAGATGTTCCCAACCATGTACAAAATTAAACAGCTGGAGCCTGCTGATGACCGTCCTGCACAGAGTCACTCTGCAGCAACCGAGGAAAACTCTGCAGTGATCTCTGCAGCCCAAAGGCCAAGTTCACTGGGAGAGGGCCCAGCATAATTCTCTTAAGCTTGAATTAACTTGAGTAAACCGAGGTCCGATTTAAGTCCCTCTATCAGAAGATTAAACTAATCAAACACTAAAGCAGCTCAACGCATGGATCCTATAAAACGCAGCTGTGAGGGAAGTTGCTCTCCAGCTTTGTGATGACTGAAAGATCACAATGAAGCCTTGGTGGCAGTTTTCCCCTGAATGCAATGAGTCAATGACCCGCTGACATCAAACTTGCAGCAAAGCCCTCATTCAAGCCAATTAAAAGATTAGCTCAACTGGTAAACACTCTTATCACTAACAACAGCAAAGCACATATGACTCTCAGAAATAAAACTTAAGGCATTACAATGTGCTTTTATTTCCCCTTTCAACCCCCCATGAGTTTACTGGAAAAGTTGGTGGATTTTACTGATTACTCAGAATTAACCAATGATGTCCTGATAAGGTTAAAGTACTGATCTACAATTATGAGGATAGTGTTTCTCTCTCTCTTTTTTTTTTTTTTTTAACTTGTCAAGAAATCCCATAAAAAGGCCAAAACCAACAATGTGCTGGATGATCTCTCAATATTTCAGATTTACCGTGTAGCCCTCATCCCCTAGCACATTTGTTTCTTCTGAACGCGTAAATCTTAAAGAAATACTTTGTAAAGCACTAGATGGGAAGATCAACACCACTCTCATCATGTATGTAAACTCAATATAAAGCTACAGCCAGTAGCCGATTAGCTTATAGCACAAAGACTAGAGCCAGTACATCTAAACTTTAATAATTAACTCTAGTCTTTAATCCAAAAAAAGTAAAATGGCTCTTTTTAAATGGAGCCAAACTAGTTGTTTCCACAATTTCCATTTTTTGAGCGAGCCAGGTTACGCTAAGTGGCTGCAGGTTAATTTTCCCACAAAATTGTCAAAATATTCCTTCAAAAACAAGTCAAAAATACATTGTTATTTTTAGTTAAAGGCTCACTAATTTCATTAAACAGCTGGGCTTTCATGTTTTTCACAAATTCTATTTATGATTGACATTTTGTGGACAGAGCCAAGCTAGATGCTGCTATGCTAAGCTAACCGGCTGCTAGCAGTTTTCCTGCCAAAATGTCAAACTAATCTTTCAAAAACCGATCAAAATAGATAGCTATTTTTAGAAAAGGCTCACAAATTTCCTAAAATATATGGGCCTTGTAGTTTTTTGCAAATGTTACTAAAAAAATATGACAAGTTGTGGACAGAGCCAAGCTTATTGTTTCACTGTTTCCAGTTTTTCTGGGTTAACCAGGCTACGCTAACCAACTGCTGGCAATTTTTCCACAAAAATATTGAGCTATTTTTAAAAACAAGTAAAAAAATATCAAGTAGTTTTACACTTTCTTAAAACAGTTGGCCCTTGAAGGTTTTAGCAAATATGAAAAAATGACACGTGCTGGACAGAGCCAAACTAGTTGACTTCCAGTTTCAGAGCTAGCTGGCTAAGCTAACCGGCTGCTGACAGTTTTCCCACCAAAATGTCAAACTATTTTTTTTAAACAGATCAAAAATACATAATTATTTTAGAAAATGCTCATTAATTATTCAATAATTATCACTATTCCTTAAACAGCTGGGCCTGGCAGTTTTTGGCAAATGTTACTCAGACACATGTAAATACTTCATTTGTTGGCGACTATTTTCAACTGCAAAATTATACGTGGTATGGCTTTGAAAACACATAAAACACATAAAAAGTTATTTTGTTTTCTTCATGGGATTTGTTATGAGAAGAAATAACAAAATATCCTCTGACTTCACCTTTAACTCAACCCGCTTCAATGTGGCTTAAAACCTACCTTCCCTCATCAGCTGGCATGTGTCAATTTCCATTAGCTGGGTTTATAACCAGAAGGCTGAGTTGATAATTAAAAGCAGAAAAATCTCTGATTATTTGATAAAGAGTGCCAAGAATATGAAGACAGCACTCCAAATGTCACAGCAGTGCAGGTGTTAACAAAACACACAGTGGGAGCGACTCCCAGAGCGCACAGTTTGTTTTTGAATTTCATGTTTTCTTTGCCTGCACCTGTGACTGGAGGAAATATGGATGTTTTTAGTCTTGCGCGGGAGGTCTCTCTTTTTTAATTTGGCTGAAAATCTGCACAAATGTCCATAAAACAAGGCTATATGTAAAATTTGGGAAAACCTGCTGCTGTAAGTATGCAAATTTTAACACCATTTGCATGCTGAGGACACATTACTCGACTAAAATGGACTAACTCCACTAACACCAGTGCTATTGTGACTAAAGGCAGTTATAGAGGACGACACACGTTCATGATTTCACTATTAAAAACATGGTTGACAACAACATTTTATAGACTAAATTAAGTGATCACCCAAGACAATAATTGTGTGATTGATTGTGAAAATAACTGATCAAGCAGACTGGAGTGATGCATCCCAATTTTTTAGCAGGATTTTAGTGATGACACGTTCTAACTATATGAAAAAGAGTGTCTGTAGATGTTTTTTTTTAAAATGCATGATATCTAACATCACATTTGTCAGCTGGGTCAGTTTCACTGTCTGTTAATCCATAAAAAGTACAGACTTTTTAAAACTAAATCATTTGCACAGGGTGTGGACACAATGAAGCAACAGCTGTCCTATTCAGTCTGAAGAAATCAAATACAACAGCCCTGCAATAAATAAATAAAACCTTTGTGACACTGATTCTGGTTGTGCCTGTCAGAGCAGTTTTGATTCAACTCTGTGGTCATTTATGAGGCTGTAAATTGCAGTGTTGCTGTATTGGATTGTATTATATTACAACAGGTGGACTGAATAGCAGGTGCACTTTGCAATATAGCAGAGTACAGTACAATAAAACATAATCTGCAACCTCAGAAATGCCCAGATAGTTCAGTTTTACTCTTTGATGCATGAAAAATGTGTTACAGCTGCAGTTTTATATTACATAGGTATTGAATTTGAATTTGAAAATGTTATGCTGCACAGACGATGCTTTCATTGTGTCGACCTCTTGGATACAGATAGCTGAGGTTTGCTTTGAAACCTGAATAAATTCACTTAATTAATTTCAAAAACATTGGAACAAGGTGATGAGTAACCTAAGAAGAAATAACTCCAAATTATCAAGAAATTAATAAAAAAGCTGCAAGAAAATTAACTGAAAATTAGTACAAAAAAGAAGAATGAGGGAGAAAAAACAAACAAACAAAATGACCTGAGAAAATTGCATGAAAAATATGATAATTCTGTGAAATAACTTTGAATATATAATTGTGATAAATATAATTAGTGCTTTCTGGACATTTTTCCCCAATCTTTTTTTTTTAAATCTAAATCTTCTTATTTCATGAAATTTTTTAAACATATCTTGCAAAGTTTCAAGAAATTTTCCACAAAGTGCATTTTTTTTCCAACATTTTCATTATGAATCAAACCAATTTTCTGCAGGTTTCAGTGGTTTAAATATTTCTGAAAGGGGTGTGAATGCAGTACAAAAAACATGATCCAAATGTCAAAGGGGTAAACAGTATTTCTGGCATCACATGCAAAATTCCTGTTATATTTTCGATGAGAAAACAGTCTGTGTGACATGCAGCAGCAACAGCTACCAGGCCTGCTTCTTAAAAATAAAGATCTCGAGGACATTATTGAATATTTGAAGCTTTAGAGATGTGTTAAATGTCCTGTGTGCTACACAGGTAGATACAGTAGGAACCATACGACGTATAAAAGATAAATCACAAAGAGCAACTCCTGCCTGCCCCTCCCCCATGCAGTCATAGCAGCTCTGCAGCACCCTTTGAGCAGAGAGCCTCGTTCTGAGCGGGGACTGGAGCAATGCCAGTTTCGCCAGAGCCAGATCCAAAGAGAAACACTGAGCTTCTCTCACAGTGCTACACATTGACCTACATAATTTATAGTCAGCTGATTGATTCTTGTGCCCGGGCCACGTGAAAAAGACAGTGTGGCACACGGCGGGGGTCGAGCCGCTGGCTGGTCATCTGTATGGGAGCTGAGTATTTTGTTTGGATTCACAACAGAGGGGGGGATTTAACCTCGTGTTGGAGCTGCACACAAAGGTTGTCATTGAATGTGGTGCGGAGAAGTGTGACAGGTCTGGATTTACAACCTCTCGGTCCCACCCTCCACACGCTGCTGAGGACAGTTTTGCACACAGTCCCCCTTATGCAGATGAACCAACCTTAAGCTTATTGCTGAATGTCACACAGCCACAAAGCATCTCTCAGGAAATGCTGATATCAGCACTTCTGAAAGCCTAACATTAACCCTTTGCAGTCTGGATTGATAGCAGTTTTCTTGTGCCGCGTTTAGATGCCTTTAAGGCCTTTAAAACCTGAGCAAATTGGTTTGATTTCTTTCGAAAACATAGAAAAAAGGCCAACTGGGCAAGAAATGTCCCATTATAAAACGGTTTAAAACACAGGGGAAGATAATATATATGCAAAAATGGAGAATTTTTTATTTATAATATAATTATAATAATTTTACATTTAAAATATAGTACTTTTTACTTTACTACATTTATTTGAATGCTTTAGGTACTTTACAAATTATGATTTTTGCATAAAAAAACCTAAGGGTTTATAAAATGTTTTTGTTACAAATTAAAATATCAAACTACAGCTGCAATGATTATTTGACTGATCTGTCAATCGACAGAAAATCAATTGCCAACTGTTTTGATAAACAAGATGGAAAATTATTCTAAAATTAGTTTTTATAAAAAATAATGCTAATAATAATATAGTATAAAATAATAACTTTAACCCAGCCAATATCTGTCTGCAGCTCCTAAATACACTGAGTAGCATCCAAAACATGAATGAAAACTGACCGCCGCTATCTGAAGTATTAACTGTTTCTGTGCAGATTAATCAGTTATTAGCATCGACACACAGCTTAAATTTTATACTCAGCTTCCCATCAACATGTCACATCAGTATGCGGAGGTTTTAAACCACAATCTTGACCCTTACTGTAATTTCTTCATGAAGAAACTCCCTGGAAAATCAGCCTGCATCCCACATCCTACAGTTGCACCGGATTACAAACCTATTTCCAGAGTTTTTTCTACCCCCCACACCATCTAAATCCTGCAAAGCTCAAAGCTTTCATCAGACTTGATTCCATGACAGATGAATTGGTTTTCCAGGCCGAACTAATCCTTAAAATCAAACAGAAGCAGCTAGGGCCCCGCCGGAGCCTGTAAGTAAGAAGCCCCTGTGCTGCAGCGTGAGCAGTTTGTCTGAAAGTGAAATTAACTTTGCATCGCCTGTTTTGAGTCTCGACTTTCATACACACGACGGCTGTGTTTACTGGATTAGTGTGTGCTCTGATTTTGCTTTAGGTGCAGGAGTAATAGTGTGTGTAATTTGATGCACACACTATTACAGCTGCACCCTTTTATTTTGATAGCAACATGGGTCATTTTACACCATGTGCTTGTCAGGCAGCCACATATTTCCAAACCCCCTGCTGATTGTTTACACAGCTTTATACAGGCTCCCAAATGTGCCTTAAAATAAACCTGAAATCCTAAATTATCCCATATATTGTGGTTTCTGCAATTTCCTCTATCTCTACATTAACATAGCTGTATGCTTTGTGCAGTGGTGGAATGTAACTGAGTACATTTACTCAAGTAATGTACTTAAGTATGAACTCAAGGTACTTTACTTGAGTAATTTATTTTTAAATTTTATTTAATTTAAATAAAATATGTTTTTAAACAAATTAAATTATCAAACTGTACACAAGTACAGCTGAAATGATAAGCTGTTTAATCAGTCAATTGCAAACTATTTTGATAAACATTTAAGTCTTTTTCTATATTTTTAAAAATAATTTTGAACTTTGGGGGTTGTTCTATTCATTTTTGTTTATAATTTTGACGTTTTTATGTTTTTTTTTCTTCTTTTGGGCATTTTATGGGGTGTGTTTTTTTCTATTTTTTAAATTATGTGAGTTTGGCTGTTTTTCTTTTTTTCTTAAATATTTTGATTATTTGGATGTTTTTCTATTTTTTTAAAAATAATTTCATGGTTATATTATTTGTTTTTCTTTGAAGTTTTTAATAAATTTGAGTTTTTTGGGTGTGGTGTTCTTTTTTGTGTGTATGGAGAGGTTGAACATTTTTCGGCATTGGCTACTTTTACTTTTCAAACTGTAGTTACATTTTCTTGGTTATGTTACTTTTTTAAGTACCATCTTGGTCTTATAGTTAAGTAAAGGATCTGAATATTTCTTCCACTGCTGGCCTTGTGTGTCTTTAAGTGTCCACAGCTTGGGTCTTTGTTATGATGACAGCACCAGCATGTTACAGTTGTTTTTCTTAAAAAAAAAAAATTAAAATAAATATAAAAATATATATATATATATATATATATATATATATATATATATATATATATATATATATATATATATATGTTAGGATGTATTTTTCTTCCTTTCTTTTTTTTTTTTATAATAATTTTGAGTTTTGGGTTGCTTTTTTCTTTTTAGAATTTTGAGGTTTGGTGTTTTTTCTACTTTCTTTTTTTTATTTAAATAAGTTAGGGGGGTTAAAATGTTCTTCTTTTTTTTAATAATTTTGAGTTTTTTGGGTGTGTACTTTTTTTGTTCTGTTTGAAGATTTTTCTGGATTATATTTTCTATCTTCAAAGCATGATTTTTAGTGTAACTGAGTATTTTCACAGTGTGGTATTAGTACTTTTACTTAAGTAACTGATCTGAATACTTTGTATTTTGGCCTTGTGTGTCTTTACATGACCACATCATGGGTCTTTGTTATGATGACAGCACCAGCATGTCACTGCTCACCTTCCAGCCAGCAGAGCTATTGCTGTCGCCTTTGTCCTTGAAATATGGCACAGACCTCACCATCCAGTCATAGATTTGGGACAAGGTCAGCCTTTTCTCGGGGGAGCTCTCGATGGCTTGGGTAATGAGGTCTGCATAGGAGTAGTTGCCCCAGGCGTTCCTGCGGGCGGAGGACTTCCTCAGCTGCTGGGAGGCAGAGCCGCCCGGAGCCGCGGCGGGGGTCTGCGCCGAGGAAGGCGAGCCATCGGCGGCCTCCTCCTTGCAGGGGCCGCGCTGGACCTCCACAGGCTGTGAGACGGAGCTGCTGCTCGGTTTAACAACGCCGCCGCTGGCTTGCTGAGCGCTCTCCGTGCTGCCACCCTCATCATCCTCTTCTTCAGGGATTACGTCAGTGTCATTTGTCCCGGGCTTGCCCGCACCAGACTCGGGACGGGGCAGGGGCCAAGTGCAGGACCGTGGCCGCTTCTGGGGCTCGAAATCCGGGTCGATCTCCACGTTTAAGGGAGGCTCGTTGCGCGGCGCCTCAGCCATGTTAATCTGAATATCTCGGTCGCTGCACAAAAGGTTATAAAATCACTCAGGTCGCATTCCATCAATGTTGTGTGCACGCTTCTGAGACGGTTTATTTACTATGCACGGTATGCAAATGTCCAGCCTGCAGCCCAGCACGTGTCTGTCTGTCTGTCCTCCTGCAAGGCGTCTATCCGCAGAGCAGATCGGGCTGACCAGCATTAACAAAACATTGCCTTTTCTCGTGCACAGCCCACACCCTCGCCTGCATGCATTGCAATTTCGCGAAATGTGGGGTTAAAGATAGGAAGAGGAGAGTCTTCGGAGGAATCCAAACAGCGTTCCTTTACAAGCGCCCGCGTCCTGCACCGCGATCCTGCGACGTGCATGCCAGAGAAAAAAAGAAAGAAAAATACTACACCTTAATGCCACCACATCAGCTTTATCACTCCGCACACAGCTGCCATCTTGACCATTTCCTTTCCCAAGTTCTTTATCATCCGTGCAGAGAGCTGCCAGCCGTCTGTGCAGCGCGCTGCTGTCCAGATACCATCAAGGCGGAGATTGCTTTCTCAAGGCCCCGCAGCAGCTTTCTTTAAAAACAGGGCCAGTGGAGAAATGTGACGAGGCTCAAATCCGCCCTCTCAAGAGCTAAAAAAACATGATGCATTGTGGCTGTGCATCTCAGGCATCTTGAACAGGCCAGCACGGTCTCCTCCGTGTATCCAGCAGCCTGCAAACGCTCTTCATTCAATCTGCTGCTGCTGTGGTTGGTGCAAACGCTGCGAGTCCGAGAGAAGGAAAACCTCACGATCCTGCCCCCTGGACTGCACTGAAATTAAAGTGACAGTGTGGAGAAGTCCGCAGGCCAGTGACATCACCGTTTACACCTTCAATACATGACCAAAGCATTTTAAAACAGTCTCTAATAATGCAAAAATACAAAGATAAAGTAATGCTGTCATTTGACTTGAATATTCAACTCATGAAATAGAAGTAATTATACATGCACGTAGATGTTTTTGTCGAAAATGACTGAGAACTAGATTTTGTGCAATATTAGCTTTAGATCTGTTGTTGCAAAAATGATAAAAAAAAATTTAAAAAATGCAACCAAGATTATAACCAGAAATACTGAGGACATTCAAAATTCATAAAATCTCTAAAAATGTTCAAGTATTTGCATTTTTTAATCAAAATTGTCTCCCACAGCCTGTTTCAAAAGGATAGTAGTAAAATTATATTGAATAAATAATGACCTTATTTATTTATTCCTTTATTGTAATATTATAGTGGATAAATACTGACCATATATATATATTTGTTGTCAGAGTAGTCAAACTTTTAAAACATTTGCATTTAAATATGTTTAAATCTCCCCTTAAAATTACCCACCTTGTGTTATTTCTTTTCTTTTTCTTTTTATTGTGCCATGTAATTTTTCAATCAGGCTGCTGGTTGATCGCAGCTAAAATATAATTATTGTTTTTGGGTTGTTTGTTTTTTAATTACAGTACTAATGTCAGTAAGTTTGTAATAAATGGCAACTATTGTAAACTGCAAATTATGTACATACTTTATCGCTCAAAGGGATCATTCGTTTATTAATTACTCACCCAGTGTTATGTTGACTACTTGAAGAAAACATTGTTTTTCTCACATGGTGATTGAAGAATCTAAAAACAGAGGAAATCCTAGATGAAATTAAGAAAAAGGAGTCTGTGTTAAACAACAGCAGAACTCTATCAAAGCATCTGTTTACAAACTGTCACACAGCTCGTGCAGTCCAAGTCTCGTTTATCCAGCCGTATGTTCAGACAGGAAACTGAGCAGAAAACCAGACTCCACTGACAGAAACTCTAATTCTAACTTCACAGGACACGACAGCTGCTGATCTGCTGCTGCCTCCAACACTTAGTTAGTTTGTGTTATTGAGTTAATTCAATGGTTTAATGGATAAGTTTAGATTCCCCAAATTCACACAAAAACACAAATGAACAACTGATCGAGACAACAGCAGACCAGCAGCTCCACTGTTAAACAAAGTAAAACGTGTGTTTTTTTCAGTGGAGTCTGGCTTTAAAGACCAGCATACATATGTTTCACTTTTAGTTCAATTCCCTGTCTAAAAGGGCTGCATGTTTTAGTACTGAGCTTACAACTGGATAAATGAGACTTGAAATATACCGCACAAATTATGTGACAGTTTATAAATGACTGTTTTGATAAAATTTTGCTATATATTCTTATTATTATATACATTACATATTATGCTATATATATTAAACACAGACTAGTATTCATTATAAATTTTCTCAATTTTTTGGATTCTTCGTTTACCGCGGAGGCTATGAGAAAAATTAAGTTTCTTCTCAAATTCAACATTAACGCACGGTGAGAAAATTGTCACTTTAGGGGAGTTAAGTGTTTCTTCTGTAGCTTTGCACACATATTTATGTTCTTATTGTTTTACCTTACATACTAGTTTTATACATTGCATTGTAACATAAGGCACAGTTTTATGGTTTTATATTTACACACTCAGCACATTACCCTTATTATAATTTAAATTTCACGGATTAGAGCTGTCTATTTTGATATTTTACAAGTATGTTTACACACTTACATACTGAGCATATTTACATGCTTTTTAAATACTTAAATATTTACATACTGTGCCAATTATTTGCTTTTTCCTGTATTTCAATTCATATTCTTTTATACTTGTGTTGTTACTATAATTCTCTGTGCTGGCATCAGAGCGACTGTAACGGACCGCAACTTCCCCCCTGAGATCAATGAAGTATTTCTGACTCTCATTCCTTCAGATAACTACGTTTAATTTTTGGACTGAATAAATAAAACTGACTAGACCAAACTACATCACATAGAAAAGTTAAAAAAATGATTTGAATTAATTTAATTCACAGTTGAAGGTGGTTAAATTTTCCAGCACGAAACAGCTTTAAAAAGATCTTATGATTTAGTTTTTGCTGAATTAAATAAACACCAACTGCCTGTTAGTCCCAATAACACTTTTTTTGTTTGAACAGGAGATAAACTGAGGGTTTTTCTCACTTTCACTTCCCACACTGTGTCTGTTTTTTATGAGGCTGTGAGTATGACGTAGTGTTTAAATAAAGAAAAGATTATTGCAAAAAGGCAAACACTTGAACCGTTGTTTGTTTTGTTTATGAAGACAGATACATAAAATATTTAACTGTAATATGTAATATGAAAACTAAGAAAACACTTTCTGTAGTGCATGTATTCCTTCTTTTTTTAAATACTGACTTAACGGAGTCAAATGTTGTTCAGTGCATCTGTGAAATGTCCTGAGACAAACATTTCACCAGCACCAGCCACATAAATCATCAGAAATAAACACACAGCTTTAAATCCCCCAAATCAATTTGCTGCCACTGTATTAAGCTTTGCATTATGATCATATATAAATCATTATATTTTCAAAGAACTAAGATTAAAATGTCCCTTAAATCTTCATAAAAGTCATTTGGGAATCTTTTTCGTCCAGCTCGTTCCCACAGATTTATAATATACTGTTGGACCACTATGTGATGCAGAGTTAAAAGCAATATGACACCCTTAAGTTTATCTTAAAAATGATATGTAAAGTGCAATGTCACAATAAAGTCATAAAAGGCCTTAAGATTTCAATAAATACTCTCTGTACAGCATTTGCACACACACACTGAGGAGCAGTCCCACTGGGTTTGTGCAGGATGAGAAGAGTGGGAGTTAGTGTTCATACTGGGCCGTTTTTTGGCAGAGAGAAGGACAGTTTGTGGAGTTTGGAAGAAGTTGTGCAACATGATCCACTTTGCAAAAAATGTTACACCTGTGATTTCATGCTCCTGTCCCCCTCTAACCAATATTCCTCTGTCTGCATCTCTGTGAGGCGAGACACTGTCCTCTGGAAGGCAAACATTTCCTCCTCCCCGCTGAAGATGGACAGACTGCTGGCTTCATCCTGTTAAACCACAAAGATGAAATAGTTTGATAAAATCTTCTTTATGGGAATGTGCAATTCTTCAGATTAAGGCCTAAATCAAATGGTTTCACTAGTTCATTAGTAAAAATTCAACAGAAAGATCACTTTGTGCTGCAGTTATTACACCAACCTTTATGATTTATCTTTACATTTTAAAATCTTCTATTTAAACGTCTTTTAATCTTCAGTCTTCACATGTTTAAAAGATCTTTCCCTCGTTGCACTCAGGTTTTGACGTAACAATATATTTTATGTGTTTTATGGTTGTTTTTCTAACGTTTCATTTACATTTGTACATTTTATTTAGTTTACAAACAGAAGCGAGGAATATCTGGCATTTCTGGACAGTATTTTAAATTATGTTGTGTCTCTCAGTTTGCGTGTGAGATTCCACCTCTTGGATTCCCATCATGGCCGGTTTAAGAAAAGGAATTTATTAAATTATTTAACAAAAAAAAATAGATGTTAACGATTATTTTGAGATTTTACGATGCATCGTCAGAAAAAAGCCGATTCATAAAATCCTACTGCCCATGTCTGAGTATTTTTAAGACTTTTGAAAGATTAATTTAAATTTAATATCAATTAAGGCCTTATTTTTAGATGAATTAATTCAACGCATTTTTGGAGACTTTAAGGATCTGTGGGAACCCTGTTTAGAGGCTTGAGCAGTCTTATCTGAGGCATGCACTTTATTATTAAGAAACTATGACTCAGCTACAGACGTACTGGTTAAGATAATTTGTCAGTGAATTCAATTCAACTTTCCGCTGTGTGTTTAAGCGTCATTCACTGCCAGCCGACAGTCTCAGCCCATTTAATCATCTACTTTACGACTGGAAGCCCACATCCAACATGAAAAACCGGTTTAGCTGTGGAAACAGAGTCGGAGCTCTCACCCTCTTCAGCCCCAGATCGTCCATCAGGATGTGGCTCTCGTCATGACCGTGATCATCACTGTGCACAAAAATATCTTCCAGTGGATGATCTGCGAGAATCACCACCCGCACCTGAAACATAAGATGACATTATCATTAAAAAAAATTAAAATAAGAGCTGAAGTTTGGTGTTTTGGTGAAAGTCAAGCGTGCGGCAGTGTACCTTGTGGTCGTAGAGGGCGTCCACGAGCGTTATGAGCCGCCTGGCTTGAGTTTTCTTGTTCAGCGTCAGCAGAGGAATGTGGCGAATAAAGACGGTGTCAAACAGCCTGGATATCTCCAGGTAGTCACTGGCCCCAAGAGGCTGAAACATTTTCATGCACACACTGGATGTCACAATAATATGGCCTCGAAAACACGCTTCTGTGTCCTTGGATAGAGCACGACACTGATTTAAGTTACTGTGCAATTTGCATTTCCAGGGTTGGAATAAAACCACATTTTGACTGAAAATGCTAGTTTCACAGAAACCCGCAGCTTTATGACTTTATTTGTCCATTTCTGTGGATCACTTAAGCCCCTGCAGAGCCAGCTGGGTTATTTAAAAATCCATAACGCAACCAGGAACTTTGTTTTAAGTAATGTTTGAGTTCCCAACTTTTAAAATAACACTAGGCTGAAATACAGGGAAAGATGTATAAAATGAAAAACTGTACATCCGGATTTTCTTTTTGAGTCTAGCGGTGAAATTTTTCATATTTCATTCAACATTATCGTAATATAGCATCTTTTAAGCACACCAACAAGCACATTTGAGCACCTCAAGGATGTTAAGATTTTGCAAAACTGTTGCAACAATGAACACAGATTCAACCATTTCCTGTGAATTCTGAATTGTTCAGATCATAGCAACTTCCCTGTAAATTTCACCAATCTTCATAGTTTCCTGTAAGTTTCACCAAACATAACCCCCCACCCACCCACGCATAACATCGTCATACTCACTTCTTTGTTTCTGGTTGTGGACGTACAGTCATGTGTGACACAAATGGTTCACACAGATCTTGACAAAAAAGCTTTTAGATTTGTGTTTGACTTGAAACCGCCTGAGATGATCGCTATGGGGGAATTTAGGTCACTTTTAAAAGGTCACTATTGGTCAATGTGAATGCTACTCCAATGATAACTGAAATTTGATGATTGCACTTTAACTGGAGATGGTGCTCGCTCTTTGTATTGTGAGATAGTTGTATTTGTCTGTCTGTATTTATTGTTGAAATCTTGTTTTAAGCTGCCCTCTTGGCCAAAAAGCATCTACTAAAGACAGTGAAGGGCAGTTCCCTGATATTCTTCATGGAAGTGGAGGTAGACTGTTTTGTACCTGTGCAATGTTTCGGTGGATCACAAATGTCATAGACCGACGAAAGCTTTTCTAACACAAAACACACCCGTAGAATGAGTGAAACGTGTGCACAACAGACGGACAAATCATCACAACTGCACAGATGCATTGCACATGCTGAAAGAAGAAGAGTTTGATTTAATACGCATAGTTTGGGGTAAAGTTAGTGTAGTGCTTTAACAAAAATTGCAACATTGCAAAAGGCATAACACTTCTTTTTTTTTTTTTTTAGAAAAACTGCTGTGAAATCAGGCATTTTAGTCTACAAGAAACCGAAGAAGTGAATTTTTGACTCTGAAGGCTACTGTGGAGAGACTTTTTAAAGCAACATCTGAGTTTAAAACGGCTTTTTTTTAGGGCGTTATGGCTGGATTGTATCATCGGTATACAGAATATCCAACTTGGTGTTCCAGGAAAAAACAGGAAAAATTATGTGTAGAAATGTTTGATTTTTTTCTCTTGACATGCAGAATCATCCGTGACACTTTAGGGAGGCACTCTGTAAATGTATGAGGTCATTACAGATTGGATTGTGTATGTAAACTGTAAAACTGACACATTTTTAACTGTTACCAGCAATCACAATTTCATTGAAAAACCAAGAGAGCAAAGACTGCTGTCAAATATCTGCTCATTATGAACACTTGCTAATGTTGAAACCCAACTTTGTTTTAGACGGACAATTAACAAAACCGTAACAGCAGACAGTTTTACACAATTGCACATTAACAGCAAAGTGAGAAATAATCAGATTTTTGTGATAGAGACTTCAAAAACAAGCAAAGAAATGTTACAAAATTAACATTAAAATAAAAATGTACATCCATTTAAAGACTGAACAATCCAAGAGTAGAAGTCTGATGCATCTAAAGAGTTTTGCGACAATTATGTCATCATATGCGTCGCACACGACAGATATAAAACAAATACAGAACTGACAGACTTACCCGATCACAAAGCTCCTGAAACGTGCAGTCTGCGATGGTCCCACACGCTTTGTTCAGACGGACTTTCCTGTTGTGAACATTCAGGATTCTTGGTCGTGTAACTGCGGAAAAAAACAGTACATGTACACTATTTGTATGACATGAATAATAGTAACTTCTGCAGTAATACAGTTAAAATTATACCCATATTACTTCACATATTTCCTTTTTAAGTCCACTTACTGTCATTCTGCTTAAAAGCCAGCTCGTCAAACATCTTGTCTAGCGTCGCCTCGACATCCGGCTCACTGGAGCTGCAGTAAATGTAACGAAAAAACATTAAAAAACATGAACACAAGAGGTGAAAATCTGGCTTACAATGACAGACTGTTTCATTTCTTACAGGAAGTAGAGTTTTCCAGCAGAGGGTCTGTTCCTTTTGCGGTAATCTATCCCAGAATCCAGGCGAAGAGTTTGGCAATATTTCTGCATGTGAGAGACAAACGATTAACAACAGGTGCATTTAAAATAAAAAAGAAGATATTTGATTATAGTTTTTTACTTTTTAAAAAGTGTCCTTTCTTACCTGCAGCACAGCAATAAACGGGACAAAGTTGACTCTCTGCAGACCGTTTTTATACAAATCTGAGGAAAAAAAGTGGGATATTTTTCTATTTATACAAATAAAGTGGTGAATTATTAGAATCAGAATACCTCTATTGTCATTGTGCACGTATATATAAAACAATTTTCAGTTGCACTACCTGAGTGGGGCTCAAATAGAATAAAAATAAAAGTATAAGATAAATAGACAGATAGAAAAATAAAAAGCAATTAAGTTCAAAACTCACACACCAGTTCAAACCTGCATACACACAAACCTACAAAAACACAGATGTGAAAAGCTTGTGTTACACTCGTATCATAAATAAATGAGAATATTGCGCATAAAATAAGAGATAATTGTGCTTCACCAAGAATTTGACTAATGTGCTTATGTTTGTCAAGTGTTGTCATCATGTTGTCTAAAACAAACAAAGGGACAAACAACACAAACAACAAAGGGAATTGTTTGCCAAGTTATTAAAAGACACACACAGACAATGGTGTGTGCAACTGTTCTTTTTTTTCTCTTGACATGCTGGCTCATCAGCGTTTTAATAAAAATAAAGAAATGTAAGTTTTGTCTTTTGGACATTGATTGTATGTATTATTGTCACCCTTTTCTGAGTCCACACAAAGTTGTGTTGATACCCAAAAGAATCTGAGGCGCACTAACTCAGTCTGAGATACCACAGAAAAATGGTAACAACACACTGTCTAAAAAAGAAAAACAAACATTACAGCATGTAATGTAAAACTTTGAGATTACCTGTGATCAACTCAAGCAGCAAGAACCGTTTCTCAGGGCAGACGAAAAAAATGTTCAGGATATGTTGACATTTACCTTCAGGGGGACGATTCGAAGTGGCCACGACAACGACACCGTTCAGAAACAGATTCTCGAAGAGCTGCTTGAGAATCATGGCGTCAGCGATATCAGTCACCTGAGATGTGTTTCAGAAATAATCAGGATCAGAATCACGCTTCAGTTCAGCTCTCAATGTACAGGAAATTAAACATTAAATATAAAAGGAAAATAAAAAATAAAAATAAAAACAGAAAAATATGGTTTTAAATTTACATTTGTGCAAGCCCTAATTAAACAGTTATAGCTAATATATACAAGTCCGTGTGCATAATAGTACAGTTACAAGAAGAGGTATTTAAAAACAGTGCAAAGGGTCATACAGATTATTCTGACGCTCTGTGACCGTTAAGGGTTCGTCAGAGCGACAGGCTGGGGGAAGAAACTGTTTCTATGTCGGGATGTTTTGGCGTGCAGTGATCCGAATCACCTACCAGACGAAGGAGTTTGAACAGTTTGTGTCCGGGGTGTGTGGGCTCTGCAGCGATGTTACGAGCCTGTTTCCTGACCCTGGAAACGGGCACGTAACATCGCTGCAAATGAGTGAAAGAATTAACACTGTTTAGGTTAAATAATACACAAAATTATACAGATAATGTCAGACTCCTTTAAATGTGTCTGTACGGAGGTAATTACCTGAAACTCGTCAAAGCAGAGAAGACACGCCTCCTCACTGATCTCCTCTGCAACTGGAGCGATGGGGTCGTAAGATTTGGCCATTTTCCCTGCTTTCCTCTTTGGCATGCTCTGCTTCAGCCGGTGGATCCCTAAAGAAAGGGAAAAGAAACAGTCTTGGTTTTGGAGGAAAAATACACATGAATACACATAAATACTCCAAACTGCAAAGCTAAAGAAAACACAAACTGGAAAACACAAACCACCACTTTTTTTTATAAATATAACATCTCTACTCTTTAGTTTGCGGTGTAACTGTTCATAAAATATAAAGTTAGAATGAGTTAAAGTGGTGTAATTAACTTTTATCAATTCGACACAATATCAAAGAGTGAGAGAAACTTGATATATATTATTTTTTATAGTTACGTCTTTGACAAGTTGTTAAAAAAAGAACACTGGAGACTTTTACTGGACCAGTTTAAAGTGCTTTGTCAGCAGCACGCCTATATATAAAGAACACGTACGCAGAGCTTTAAATGCAGCAAAACCGAAATGTTGTGGTTAAAACAGGAAATATAAGTGCTTTTAAAAAAAACACAGCTCTGCGTTGTTCTACAGACTTTAAATACAGCATATTGAGAAGTGTTCATTTCACACCAGTGCTGAGACAAAAGCTTAAACTGGATAAAAAAATGCTGAGAGCGCAGCGGACAGTTAGTGATAAATGAAGTACAACTAAAGCTGTTGGTAAAATACACCGAACTGCTGATGCCTGATGGATTACAAAATCATTCTCAATCAGGGTCGACAGATCATCGGCCTGGCTGATTATTAGAGCCAATATTTGGCATTTTTCTGCTATCTGTATTGCCATTTTATTTTAATGATCGCCGATAAAATTATTTAATTAAAAAGTGACAAAGAAAGTGTCAACATGGGAGGAACTTTTACTCTGTAAAACCTTAGGGAACTATCTTTATTTATTCATTTCTTATTTAAATTTTCACTTGACTTTATTTAAAAAAGTTGCAGGAAACTTGTTGTTTATGATGTAGAAAGTTTTAGTTTTAAGTAAACATTTGCTAAAGCCATTTAAACCAAGTTTTGTGTTGGAGTTTGTTATATTCCGATTTCTAAATATTTGCAGAAATATTTTCATTTTTATTGTGAATGCATATCGGTTTCAAATATTGGTTATCAGTCTCATTAACTACTAATAATCAGCATCGTATCGGCCCTGAAAAAACATTATCAGCCGACCTCTAATTCTCAGACACTAAAAATATTAACGTGGATGCACAGAACTGCAGATTCAGTGGATTTATGTAACTTGTGATGAAAGATTTCCAAACAACTTGTTCTCTTTGAACGACTCGTCACCTTAATTCTGGTTCAATATAAATAAAACAAAACAAAGATAAGCTTAAGTGTTAATGAGGCGGGATGTTAGCTGGACTTGAATTAAGTTTTATTTATGACAAATGTCATTTTGAACAAGAATGGAGAGAAATAAAACCATTAAGGACCGCGGGTTGATATTTTCTCGTCATACGAACTAAAACAAAGGTGGCCAGATGCTTACAGCGATAAAAATGTTACCAGGGTTCCTGCAGCTTAAAGCAAGTTCAATTTAAGATGTTTAAAGCCTTTTTTTTTAATGCCACTTGGAATTAAGAACAATTTTCTAATAACTAAAACTGAACAAGGACAATTTTATTTTGCCCAAATGTTTATTGTAACAAAAACACAATTTTTTGGTCCAGTGAAAAAGTTAGATTATCTACATCAAATGCTGAAAAAATAAGTTTTAAAACGGAGCACATGGGGGACAATTAACATCATCATAAAAGTATTTAGTTTAGTTTTAGTTTACCAGCAGAGGCAAAAAAAATATCTGGCATTTTAGGCCTGTCTTCTGGACGAAAATTAATTTATTAAATTATTTAACAGAAAGAGATGTTACAAATTATTTTGAGGTTTTACAAAACAACATCAGAAAAAAAAGATTCATAAAATCCTACTTGCATGTCTGAGCATTTTTAAGACTTCTAAAAGATTCATTTAAGTCAATTTGATACCAATTAAATTAATGAAATCTATTTTCTGCTTTTGTAGTTTTCCTCCTCGTTCCACCAAAAGTGTCATTTGCAGCTGGGAGACTTTTAGATGCAGGACTCTTCACTGTTAACTGAACTTAAACTTATTCATTTGTGGCTTCACACAAAGCTTTAAGGCTGATTTGCCCCCTGGTGGCTGTGAACAGTCAAAGAAAATCAACAGTCACATCATTACTTAGACCATCGTCCAAAAATGAAGCATACTCACGTTTATGCACGTCCAGCATGAAGCCGTGGAAATGAACCCTCTTTTTCTTTTCAGTCTCAACATATGAGTAAAACATGTCCATCACCATCGTTTTTCCTGTGCCTGAAACAGTCAAGAGTCCCAGAGCTTTTAGGAAAAACTTTTTAACAAAATGTCAGAGAAATTAAATGTACATTTGTTGACAGTTTGTGGTTTTTCTCTCTTACCAACATCGCCGTAGATGTAGTAACCTTTTGGAGCCTTCGGTTTGGTGAAAAACTGAAAATCAACAAGTTCTGGTGTTATAAAATGATTGCACATAAAAATAAAAGTCAGGAGCCTCAAATTTCCTCCAAACAGACAAAACACAAACACAAACATATTTCTGGACTCACACATCTTTCATCTTCAATAATGACGGCACTAAATTCATCTGACATTTAATTTTGCAGTACTTGTACTGTGTCCGCCTCACAGCATTACACACGTGTACATTCAAAATCCTCTCATTTATTAAAGCTGCTGTCAGCTGCAGCTGCAAAGAGCTATCAACTGATTTTCCAACTAATTTTGTAAATGATTAATCCATTTAAGTAATTGTTTAGAAAGGATATTGGGACATGCATTCACAATTTCTAGGAATGCCCAAGGATCTAAAACTTGTGGAGTAATACTGAACAGGAATTGGGTTTTCTGATTTTCTGACTAAAAATAACCAAAAAATCTCAGCCTCATCATGCTGAGCTTGCCTTCAGAAACAGTTAAAACTGAGTTTTAGGGCCACACTGAGGGAAAAAATGTTTTTTTTAAGACTTTGGTAATAAAGTTAAAATTTTGAGAGAAAAAAGTTTTAGTTTTACAAGAAAAAAAAGTCGGAATTTTATGAGAATAAAGTTATAATTTTGCAAGAAGAAAGTCATAATTTTAGGAGAATTAAGGCATAATTTTACAAGAAAGGGGATATTGTATTATGGAAATGAACATATTGCCAGCAAACCATAAATCAGGAGCACAGGTGGTCTCCTTGGAAACCACTGTCCCCGGTGCCATGTCGTGCCACACACAGTCAACATGACATTTCCTGTTGATGGTAAAACTACAACTTCATTCCCGTAAAATTATGAGTTTATTCTCATAATATTACCAATTTTTAAAAACATAATATTATGACTTTATTCTCAAAACTACACTATTTTCATAATACTATGCCTTTAATCTCAAAATCTAACTGTTTTTCCTTTAGCTTTAGATTTGGGGTGAGGTGACAGTCAAGAGCGATGCAAGATTATTTTAGGATGGATGTGTTTTTTGTTTTGTTGTAGATGTTTTGTTTTCTGTCTCTGAGAATGTGAGTGAGTTAAATTTCAGATGTAATGGTAAAAATCAAAATAAAAAAAAAATCTATATAAAAGCAGACAGATGAGAAAAAAAGTAAAAGACAATGAAAAACATTACTCGAAAAGGAGTGAGAAGTAAAAAAAAAAAATACTTAATCCAACCCCTTTTCCATAATTATTGAGTTTTAATTAACCAGCTTCCTTATTCATTTCAACCTATACAGTAATTAATTAAATATATACACCTACATACTCAAAATCAAATATCTGCGATTTATTATTATTATTTATTAGCAGAAAAAGACAGACTAGGAAAAAAATAAACATAAAATAAACCAAATAAACAGACAAAACCCCTGTAAACACCTGGTGACTGTCAAACCCCATCTTCACCCCTGCACCTCGTGAAAATATCGTTTTTATACATTAATTTAAAGTGGTTTATCTGTGTACCTTGGATAAGAAGGATGTCGGGGTGTTGCTGTATCCTCGCAGGTTTTTTGTGCAGCTGGTCCAGAGTCTGCAGCACCGCTTTCTGGTGCTCGTCCCCCCGCAGCGTCCCGTCCCGGATCAGCCCGCTGTAGTGATCCAGAGGCCCGCTGAACCCGGCCGAGCTCACGCCGCTCTCCTCCACCTCCGGCTGGGCTTTCACCGAGTAACCTTGAGGGACATTTTGACACAGATTTCGCTCCTTTTAGCGTCTTTTGTTTACATTTTACATCAGTGGTGAGACAACGTGAAAGACCAAAGGTTGGAAGAGACAGATAGTTTAAGGGCTGATAAAAACAGTGAAAATAAAAAAGATAAGTTTGTAAATAAAGTCAGATATTTATAGTAGAGTCAGGTTAACTTTAGAGAGTGTAAAAACTACAGATAAACACGTGAATTAAAAGCAGAAGTGTTGTTGTTTTTTTTTTTTAGTATTAGCTTTGAACAAACGGATAAACTTTAAACTCCTTCACCATCGACACGACTCACCAAAAACGCGCCTCACCTCGTCTGCAGACGTCTGTCAGAGATTTTAGCAGCTTTCTGGATGAATATTGTTCCGTCAACAGACACCTGAAGCCCGCAGAGCTGAGGGTGACATCTTCACACACAGCGGTATGCACGCCGCCATGTTGCTTTCAAAAAACTTTATTAACAAACATACAAACAAACAGGAGCGTGTCTGTGTGTGCCAGCAGGGGGCGGAGTTTCATTCAGTCAAGAACCTTCTTATTTTAACATTATTTCTTATAATAAAATGTACCATAATATCACACGTATTACCGTAATATTTAATATTAGAGGTATTTTTTTATTTTATATCATAGTTCAAAGAATTTATTATCAATTTTATTTAAAAAAATGTCAACAACAAAGCTGTTCTTCATTTTGGTAACATGTTAATTAAATAGTTAAATAGTTATTTTATCTTATTTATATTTTTATTTTATATATTTATTTTAAACTGTTATGTTACTATAATATATTCCTGTTTATCTGTACATTATATATATATTTGTGTGTGTGTGTGTGTGTGTGTGTGTGTGTGTGTGTATATGTATGTGTTTAATTTTTCTGTTTTTTTTTTTTAATTGTGTGGGGCTTCTTGTCCAGGTTTTTTTTTCTTTTTAGTGAAACTAAAACTAAACTAAAACCAACAAAGAATTTCTTCCACACAAACCCACACACACACACACACACACACACACACACACACACACACGACATAGCAACTTAAACATATACCATGACTTAAAAGTCATAAAAAAGAAAAAAGAAAAAACAAAGGACATATATATGTCTTTTTGCTGTTTTGTTTTTGTAAATATCGATCAAACATGGCAACTATTCTCTGGTTCTATCTTCTTAAATGTCAGGATTTTCTGTTTTTCAGGCATTTTTTTATTGTTTCCTAATAAGCTCCAACACAAAAATGTTACATGAAATGCAAATTATGCATTCATTGATTAAAATAAAAATTATCAGCTGCTGTCACACACACACTACGCCTGATTTGTTATGATATATAAGTATGACTGTACCGAGTACTGTAGAGGCATCAACTGAAATACCGAAAAGCAACAAGAGGAAAATCGATGTCCCATGGTGTTCATTTAGGCTAAATTTAGAACATATAACCTAAAGTGACCTTTTGTGTTTCATGTGGCAGAAACAGGGATTGCAGAGAAACTGCACATTATGCAAATCCCTGAAATGGAAATACAATGTTTACTGCCGAGTCCCTCCCACTCACCAACACAAGAATATCTGAAATCCTTTGAAAAAAGCAGTGATGAAAATATTCAGAACATATATTCAGTAATAGATAAGCAATATTCTGATTATGATTTTAATTTTATATATCATTTAGGGCTGCAGCTGAAGTTAATTGTTATTACTAATTATCTGGCCATTATTTTAATCTATAAAATGTCAGAAAATAGCCAAAGTAATGTCTGCATTTTTGCTGTTTTCCTTAACCAGCTGTCTAAAATATAGAAATATTTTATTTACAGTTATATAAAACAAAGAAAAGTAACATACTATCATTTTTTAGAGGCTGAAACCAGAAAATAGTTTGTCATTTTTGCTTGAAGAATAACTTAAACATTGCAGATGAATTTTTGTCAATTAAAATAATGATTAAAAAAAGCATTGTCACATATGAGAAGCAAATATTTGGCATCTGCTTAAAAATTAGCTATATGTTGATACCGTTGAACGTTGTGTCATTTGAAAATTAAAATTAATCATTTAACTATTTTAGCTCTTATATTGTTATTTGCTGTAATGTTAGATAACGGCAGCTTAAATAAAATATTTAGGGCTTTAGTGTTGTCAAACAAGGCTAGAACCTAATAATACAGGCTTGTTTTTTCTTGATTATCAGCAGAGAACAGCAGAATAAATGCAGTAAAAATTTATATTTTTGACAACACAACTAGGTTTGCAGTCTCCTTAAACGTTTCTGCTAATTAATGTTAATTAAAATAATGAATTGATTAACTAACTAACTTGAGATCCAATATTTATTTTTTCTATTTTATATAATAAGTATAGTTTGAATAATGTATCTACAGAGCTGCAACTGATTATATGTTTTCATAATCGATTAATCTGCAGATTATTGTCTTGATTAATCCTCGGAAAATAGCACAAAGTTCATGTCCTCAAATGTGTTGTTTTGTTCAAGCATCAGTCTAAAATCCAAATATATTCAGTTTACTATCATATATGACAAAAAAATAATAAAATCTTCGCATTTAAGGAGGAAATATTTAGGAATTTTGCTTAAAAAATGACTTAATTACCTAACTGTTTAAGCTCCAATATTGTTTTTTTCTATAATATATAATAACTTTACTTTGAATAACGTATCTACAGAGCTGCAATATATTTTCATTATCGATTAATCCTCAGGAAATTGCTTAAGGTGTATGTCCTCAAATGCATTATAATATTCATTTAGTTTATTGTCATGTGTGAATTAAAAAAAGCACCAAATCCTCACATTTTGGAAGCTCATATTTGACATTTATGCTTAAAAAATGAAATCAAAATAGTTGCAAATTAATTCTCTTTTAATTTCTGAGTAATTGAATCTCTAAATATCTATAATTCCTTTAAAACTATACATTATAAAATACAACATGATATTTGGCAGCTGGAATCCTGCTGCAGAAATAAAAGAAAATAACATCCACACTTTCAGATGAATCTCCTCATTAAAATTAAAAACAGCAGAAACTCTGTCCTCGGTCTAATTATACCTCCACAGCTCTGAGCAGACAAAAAAACATGGCAGACGACCGACAGGGTGTTACAGGGGCTTACAGGCTTGTTGCCATGACAACAGAGGAGCCCTTCTCCCTCTCTCACCCTCTCTCTCGCTCTGTCTCTCTTTAATGCACACACACACTGTCACTCTCTCTCCCTGTGTCTGTCTGTCTGTTGTACGCACACACACACACACACACACACATACACACACATATATTTACAGTATTACAGTGGAAGCTGCTGCTTTGAGATCCGTGCTCAGGACAAAATATAGGAAACACAGCGAGGAGCGTAGGGACACTCCACATCTGTTTTGGATGGTGAGTGCATGCTTGTTTACATACTGTGTCCTATTTGGCATACTGTATCTTTTTTTATTATTATTTAAAAATAAGAGACATTTTGGAGGAATTGTTTATTCCTGCTGCATGCAAGACGTGCCACATTTTTTGTTTTTGTTGCTGCTAATACCTTTTTTTTTTAAAGATTAGGGTAGAAGCTGTCATCGTAATGGTAATTCATAGCCGGGTATCCATGGTGAAGTCAATTTCCCCCTCCCTCTGCCACTGCTGAATGCATTAGTCTAATGAGATGTCTGCAGCCTGTGTGCCGAGCAGCAGCAGCAGCAGCAGTGTGTTAACCAAAAAAGGGGACGAGGAAAAAGCCACACACAGCAAGAGCAAGATGGCTTTCCCTTCATTGTTAGGGATTTAGCTTTAAAGTCACCTTTAGGCTCCTGGGATTTAAGACAAAAGGGGCTTGGCTCTTGGGGTTTTCACAATAGAAGACAGCAGGTAATAGACACCCCCCTCCTCTGTGCATCTCGTAGGTTTATTAGTGTGTTATCAGCGCAGGATGGAGGTGCTGTTTCCTCCACAGCTCATGCATGGCTGCCTTGTGTGTTGCTTATTTTTGGTGCTCTCCTCTCACCGCATTGCTCAGCTGCAGTATTTGGATGTTGTTCACCTTTCTGCCTCCTTGCTCTGAAATGATGCTCTCTGATATGTAGCTGCCAAGGGGGATTAACGCGCAAGTAAAGTGCTTCTTTGCGAGCTCGAGCTCAGTGCTTGTTTCCCTTTGTCTGCAGCTCCAAATGAGTGTACCTGCAGCAACGGCACAGAAATCAGACGGCAACAACAGTGAAATGCAATCAGCTGCAGTGGCTCCCTCCTTCATCCCCAGCCAGTCGGGGAAGATACCGGGCAGGAAGAGAGGGAGACCCCCGCTCCGCAATGTCGCCAAGATGGATTTTCCAAACCGTTACCCCGAGTCGCTCCCTCCACTCAAAGTGCCAAAGAAGAGAGGGAGAAAGCCGGGCTTCAAGGTCAGCCACATGAGGGGGAAAGTGAGGGGGATGAGCTGTGTGGATGCAGTGTGTTTAAAAATGCATGTGTACATAGAAAGGCAGACACACCGGCTCCATGCCCTTCAGATTTTGTGGGACCCCAGTGTAACAGAGAGAGACTTAACGTGTGTGAGGCTTTGTTCAAATGTTTCTGGAAATTTTTTTCACCTCATAATTGTAAACATGTCTGTTTTCATGCATAAGTACAAGCATCATTTGGAGCATAAAAACTGCAGTTTTATACAAATGTGGTAGCATGATTCTTCCGCCGTCTCCCTATCTACAGGACTTAGTTAATAAATTATGTGTGGAAAAAAAAACACATGAAAACTTCTTCCTCTGCAGCTCAAACCAAGGATGGTGATGACGCCGCTGGCTATTTCTCCACCCAGCAGCACCCCTGAGCCCGACATGAGCTCCATTCCTCAGGATGCCGCCACCATCCCCCACTCTGCCACGCCCCAGGTGCTCACAGGTAAGACAAAAAACACTCCAAACCCAATGTAAGAAGAATTAAAGGTCCAGTGTGTAGGATTTAGTGCCATCTACTGGTGAGTAGGGCTGTTCAGTATGACAAAATATATAAAAAATCTGTTGTTTCATATGCCGCTATATCGTTTATTTAATTTATGTCATCTTATAATGCTTTGCGTCCTTCCGCGCGGCCGAGGAGGCGTCTACACAATGCACGGCACCAAAATAAACAAACATGGAGGAGCTGGAAAACGATACTGAACATCGGGATTCAGCTCGAGACGCTGGCACCGACCGACCTACTAAAAAAGGAGGAGGAGCTCGCACATGAAAGAAGAGCCACTTCTGTCGTTAGGACGTGGTTTGGGTACGAAAAGTCAGACTCAGAAATAGGGGTGGATGAAAATATGAATATGCTCAGTGTATAACAGCTTGTTCCACGTGGGATGTTTAAAATACCTTTATTGCGAACAGTAAAAATTATCTCATTTTTCAGTGACTGGCAGGAGACTTGCTTCGGCATTTCGGTTTTCCCTCTCTCTCGTAGGACTACCTGCCTCTCGCAAACACACACAAACAAAAAGCAGCAAAAACATCAATGCTTACGGCCTGAGACGAGTCCGGTGCTTCAAAATTAAAGCACCATGGGTTCCGCTTTGATTTATATTATCATAACAATACTTTATTTTAATGTGCTATAACGGTACTTTATTTAACTTTATACTTTACTTTACCTTTATAACAGTATTTTATTAAACTTAATCTTAACAGTAGTTTACCATTTCTAGTTCATATCTTACTGAAATTTCCCTGGGCTACTAACACAATTTGTCATCAGGAAGACGTTGGATTCCTACATCGAACTGAGGTTAAATTTTTTTCAAAAAATGAATGAAGACTGACGTGTTGAGTTAATAGCAGAGGTGCTCTCTGGTTAGCTTGTAACACTGCTGGACTGCGTGAATTTTAAAATGCCGGTAACGACATATTATAAGGAACTGGAAAGTCCCTACAGGGCGTAAGGAAAGGAGGTAAATTGGTCCAACAAACCCAAGACTTAACCTGGGAGCTCACTGTTCAGTTTCTGTACAAATGTTGAGCCAAACTATGATGACCCAGCTACATGCTTTTGTTGCACAAGGAGATATTCATAAGTTTATTTTGATGAAGACGCATCTGACGAGCAGAAATGGTACATTTTCTGTGAAAAACTAAGTGTATTTTGAAAAGACACAATGCATGTAACATGCATATATGAACATGCCGTCTTGGAACGTCTGACAACACGAGTGGCCAGCTAAATCCCACACACTGGACCTTTAATGACCTTCTTGTCTTTACACTCGAGTCACAATTTGCTTAAAAGACGCTTAAAGATCTTTAACCCTTTGAAACATGAGCACATTGGTTTGCTTTCCTCCAAAAACACGTGGCAATGAGCAACTTAACAAGAAATGCCCAAAAATTTGCAAGAAATTGGTAAAAAAGTTACAAGAAAATTACCTGGAAAGAAAAAAGAAAAAGATAATGACTGAAAGTGCTGATAATTATAAAATCCATTTTTATATTTTTTTAGAACATCATTTTACATATATAATTGAAAAATATAGTTTTCTAGACATTTTTCCCTTAGTTCCTAGTTTATTTTTTTTTAAATAATAATACATATATATATATACATTCCTCTCCCTTTCTTCAGACTAATTTTCAGGTAATTTTCCTGTTACTTTTTACTAACAACTTGCAATTTTTTACCAGGTTGGTCATTGCCTTCATCACCATGTTTTTGAAAGAAATCAAACCAGTTTGTTCAGGGATCAAAGGGTTAAATAGCTTGTGAAAGGTGTCTGAACACAGCACAAGAAAACTTTTGTCAATCTCGGTTTCAAAGGGTTCAGATAATTTAGGTGTCCCTTCTCTGTCCCTTTTTCCACCCCAAACTGTCTCCACCTGTGTTTTCCCTGCATCAGTGTGTATCTACATCAATAAACAGGCCAATACGGGCCCTAACCTGGACAGGAAGAAGATCCAGCAGCTCCCCGATCACTTCGGACCCGACAGACCTTCTGTGGTTCTGCAGCAGGCCGTCCAGGGCTGCATCGACAGCGCCTTCCAGCAGAAAACAGTGTTCACTCTCCTCACACAAGGCTACGGGGGAGAAAAAATATCAGGTGTTGTACAAAGACCTCCCTCAGGTGTTGCTTTCTCTTTGTTCTTTTTTCACCACTTTACCTGAGGTGGCACTGTGCAGAAAACATTAGGAATGGTTTAATAATGACCTTGTTAGTGTATCTGATGTTGTTCCACTGTTTTGCTCCTCCAGCCACGTTTGATGGGAAGCAGCACCTCCTCAGCCTCCCCGTGGTGAACAGCATCGACTATGTGCTCCGTTTCCTGAAGAAGCTCTGCCGCAGTTTGCACTGTGAAAACCTCTTCAGCGATCAGCCCATTACCCAGCACAGTGGTGGCTCCTACCAGTCAGATGGTACTTCAAAATCTGTTAAACAAAAGCTGCTGTGATCAGATAAAGACATTCTTGGAGCTAAATGTGACCAGTGGTGGAATGTAACTAAGTACATTTACTCAAGTATCGTACTTAAGTATGAATTCGCCACTACATTTATCTGAAAGCTTTAGTTACTATACTAATTAAGATTTTTGCATAAAAAAAACATAAGAAGGGTTTATAAAATATGATGTTTTGTTATAAATTAAGTGACCAAAAAGTTTATACAAGTACAACTGCAAAGATTGGTTGATTAATCCATGAACTGACAGAAAATGAATTGCCAACTATTTTTCTTTAAATTTTGAAGTTTTGGGTGTTTCTTTCTAGAGACAAAATCATATAATTTTGGTTATTTGGATGTTGATTTTTTTTAATTTTTTCTGAAATTATTTTGAGTTTGGGAGTGTTTTTTTCCCAGTTATGTAATTTTTTAGGTCTAGGTGTTCTTTTTTTCTCAAAAAAAAAAAAAAAAAAAGATCTTGAGTTTTTTGGGCATTTTTTGTTTTCTCTTTAGGCATTTTTTGGTGTTTTTATCCTATTTTGAAATTTTGGGTGTTTTCTAAATAATTTTAAGTTTTTTCTTTTTTTATTTATTTATTTTTTAATAATTTAGAGTTTTTTGTTTGTGTTCTTTATTCTAAATTATCTTAAATATTTTTCTGCATTAGGCACTAATCCTTACTTTTCATACTGTACACCTTAAAAGCAGGATTTTCTTTACTTGTAACAGAGTATTTTCACAGTGTGGTAGTAAGTAAAGTATGAGAAGTGACTCTAATCTCGTCTTTAGCCGAAACATCTATGGCTGAGGACTACCATTTAGACCAGTCGGACGGCAAACGCTACTCCGTGGATCCTGGCGATTCTGCGTTCAGCTCTATAAGCTCATCATACTCGCCAAAGACCTCCTACGGGTTTCGCTCATCACAGCAGTTCTCCAACGGCTCGGCCTCCATGAGCATGTGCAGGCAGTCGTCTACCAGTCCAAACACGTTCCCAGAGAGCAACAGGACAGGTGAGAAACAAAGTAAAGATTGTTTTGATGTTTTTTTTCTCTGAGGTTTGAGTAAAGCTTTCCTTTCTTCTTTCAGGAGGTTATAATGCAGCTCCAGAGTCTCAGGAGTCCAAGGCTCCACCCAATAAAGACCCAGCCACCTGGTCTGTGGAGGATGTAGTCTGGTTCATCAGGGACGCCGACCCCCAGGCTCTCGGCCCCCATGCAGACGTCTTTAGGAAACATGTAAGTTAGTGTCCAATGATGTTGGAATCACCTCATCTGGATGCCTTTTCCTTACTGATCACACCGACTTCTTCTTTCTGCTTCTGTCAGGAGATCGATGGAAACGCTTTGTTACTCCTAAAAAGCGACATGATCATGAAGTACCTCGGACTGAAGCTGGGCCCGGCCTTGAAGCTTTGCTACCACATCGACAAACTAAAGCAGACTAAGTTCTGAAAACCTTCTACAATATTATTTTCCCTCCTTGAATCCAACAATACATTTGAGAAGGGACTTTACAGTCTGTGAGCCAATGGGAAGAGAGTATGGTCTGCAGCAATGAGGCGCATCACTTCCTTTTCTGTCGTAAAAGTTGAAAAGCAAAGAATTAATTTTTTGCTCAGAAAACAGGTTAACACTGTTATTTATGTGTAAGATAAGCTATAAGTGAACTAAAAATCCCAGAAAGCCACGAAAACAGTGAAACCTTTAAGTATTACTGAATAGATGTAACTTCGTTTTCTGTCTTTTATGAAGATGTTTGTGACAACACAAGCAATTTAAACAACAGCATGGAATAAAAAAGTCAGAGCAGAGTAGGGTCTAACTTAGCTGCTGGTTTATAGGGTTAACATAAATGTTATTGTATAAATTACTTCCACATCTAAGACCCTTTAAGATGATTTTTGAAGTTTTGGGCCACATTGGCATATTATCACCTCTTAAGGTAAATTTGGCAACATTGACTTAATTTAAAGTCGTGTTTCTTGTCACTTGATGAATGTGAGTCCAATATTAATTTTCTTTTAGCTCTGTTTTTGTCTTTGTTAACTTCTGAGTGAAAAATCTGCCTCTTTGAAATGCTCCATTATGTTCACCAGCTGCTGGCTGTGTCTGTCTGCTGTTTGGTGCTGAGGACGTGCTGTACAGTGTTTGTTTTAGAGCTTTTCTCTGGAAACAGCTGCCTGCTGCGGACAGAATCACCATGAGAGCAGTGAGAGTGAACCAAAACAGTAAATTTAAGGACTCGAAAGCTAAACAATGAACCGGAAGCTCACTACAAAGCTCTGTAAAACTGAGGGAAGCTGCAGATTAATCACTAGATGCATCATTACAACACTACTTTAGCTTTCACATGATTTCATTCTAACCACTAATATTCATACAGTCACTCTAAGAAGGGATGTTCATGACTAATTTCCTTTAACGGAAGTTTATACTAGTCGACAAGTCTAAAAGCAATTAAAAATTGATCACAATTTCATCTTTAGTATGTCAAGAGACATATTGCATTTAAGAGGTATTTTAAATTGTTAATCACATTTTGCGTTTACCAAATGTGCTTTAAAATGCAGCTGAAATAAGTTGATTATGAACATTGCGCATTATCTGGCAAAATATGACAATTCACTAAATAAAAGTGAAGAGAAAACATGTACTGAAAGCAATATTAGTTTTTAAAATACACCATTAGGAAATGTGCCTGATTATTACAGCGGCATTTTCATTGAATAAACGTAATCAAAAATAACAAAAATAATAATTTCAGTGATATGTTTAAATGACTAGTAATTCTAGTACCGACTAGCGACTGTGGCACAATTAATCGACTCAGCAATTAATGCACATCCCTAGTCTTGAGCAGAGAAACAATCAATCATATAAAGGGGGAAAAGATGGCTAAAAAAAGTGACGGACCTCCTACATTTAACCCTAATCTCTTCCCATTGGCTCTCAGACTTTTGGTCCTCAGATGTGAGGTCCACAGTTGGTCCCTCTTGGTGCGTTTTGCTGAAGATTTCCATGATGTCATGTATTAATAATCACAAATTCACCCCTCTCTTCTCTTACTTACTGTACTTTTGGCACAGATCATATTTTGAACTAAAACCCCTACGATTGTTGAATGCATCCTTCATACGTCCGTTAACATACTGTAACCACTGAGAGGAGGTCAGTCTAAGAAAAGGTGTTTGTCTCACAAACCTCCATGAGCGGCACATCTGTCTGCTGCATGCAGATTTCATTATATATATTCATCTTCTGACAAGAAATGTATAACAGAAAACACTTTATACCCTCAAAAAGTGTCACTTTGTCAAATCTCACCATTGTTTACCGAGCTGGAAACATATCTATAAATGTTAGAGAAACGGTGCATTAAATATTGCTTTTTTGATTGAAAGATTTAGAAAATCATTTTGATACTATTTTTTCACATTACTGTGTAACTAAAAAGTAATGTTCCCATTGGATTTGTCATTCTTTTTTATCATAATTTTAATATTAAAAACAATATAACCTAAACAAAACATAGCCGACATAGAAGGACAGGAGCTCTTTTCTTAGTATATATAAAGAAAAATGAGAGCATTGTGAACGTGATATATTTATGTTTCGATATGCAAGATTGTTACATGCCAATTATCTCCAGAGGCTCTTCATGTATACTCATAATAACGTTTTTTTGATTCAAATGTTTTTACCAAGCATCAGTGTTGATACAGAAGCTGTTAAAACACACTAAACACTTAAATGTTACACTGAGAAACGGCCATGTAAATGGGTATATAATATAGTATTGCTTTTGTATACCACTTTTGGTGTACAGTATGCATCCTTTTTTAATCAATTAACCTTTGTAAGTGAATGCTGCTGTAAAGATATTACATGTAAGCCATGCCTAGTGAGATCAAGCTAAGGTGTTTTATTTTGAAAATCACTATGAATAAGAGTTTTAGAGAACGCTGAGTGGATCAGTACTCTATGCTGGTGCTAAAGTTATCTATGTATTTAACTGTTTGCTTTTGTGTTTGTGAGATGTAAAGGAAATCTTATGTGTATCCTGTACTGTATGTGAGCATTAAATTATGAAATCAAGTAATCAGAGATTTATGTGTTAGACAGACTTTTCATTTTCCCCATTTTAGTGTCTTCATTCTGACAGGATGCAGTTGTGATGGACAGTAACTCATATTTATACCCAAATTTAAATGAATACAGATTTAGATGTGGGTCTGCACGTCTGAGAATTATTTTGGCTGGGAGCCTCATCTGTGCTTTAACACAAATGATGTGACAAAGGTGACCTATATCTGTGGCTCCCCAACTGGTGTCCTCCAGGGGTCCGTATCGGGCCTCTCAGGGGTCGCCATATATCAGGAAAAGATTCATTTCACACCCAGGTCGCCAGAAGAACGTGTTAGCAATGTGTTTCTGCAAACCACAGATACATCAGTGGGAGGTAAGGGGATGGTGGATGGCGTGATACCTTGGCAAGACGGCTGCAGACTACTTTTAGAGTAGCAAGACTTTGCAGCGTTTCCAGCGACAACTATGGCACCACAACTAGGTGTTTTTTTTTTTAGTGAGACATTGCAGCATTTTCAGCCATGAGTGTAGCACCAAATCTTGTTTTGTTTTGTTTATTATCAAGACATTGCCGAATTTACAGCTGTGATTGTGGCACCATAATTGGGTATTTACACCAAAACATAATCTAAGACCTAAGTGAAGCTGCAGACCGCTGTTTGAAATCAAAAACCCACAAATCTATTTTTTTTTTTGCTAGACATCACTGCATTTCCAGCAACAAATGTGGGCCCAAAAACTAGGAGTTTTTTAACAAGCCATTGTAGCATTTCCAGCCATGATTGTGGCAGCAAAATATATTTTAAAACAAAAACAATGATCTTAGACCTAGGCTGGAAGACTGCCAGGCTGCAGACCATTGAAGACCACAGTTTGAGACCAACAAACAACAAATTTGGTTGTTTTTTGTGAGACTTTGCAGCATTTCCAGCAAGTTAGACTGACAAGCTGCAGACCACTTTAGACCAAAGTTGTTTTTTTAATCAAGACATCACAGCATTTCTAGCCATGACTGTTGCCCCTAAACTGAGTATTTTAAAGCAAATCATGATCTTTGCCTATGCAGGAAGAATGCCAAGGTGCAGACCACCATTTGAGACCAACACACAACAAAAAAGATTAGGATTTTTTAGAGAGAATTTGCAGCAATTCCAGGTATGATTCTGCCTCCAAACTGCTGTTTTAGCAGGACTTTGCAGCTTTTCAAGATGCAATTATGCCACCAAAACTGTGAGTTTCTCAGCGAGACATTGCAGCAATTTCAGTCGTGACTGTGCTACCAAAACTAGGTGTTTAAAGCCAAAACATGACCAAGGTGAGACAGCCACCAAGCTGCAGACCACTTTTGGAGACCAATAAACAACCAAACGGTGTATTTTTTCTTTTTTGCGACATGTCTAGAAGTAAAAACAAAGCTTTTGGTTGCACTGTCCCTGGAGGATAGAAACATTCATGTTTAGTGACAAACAAGCTGCTGGAAGACACAGTGACAATTTGCTAAAATTAACCGGTTTTGTTTGTCTCAAACAGTGGTTTGCAGTGGTCACTTGGCAACCGTCTGGTCCGCTCATATATAACTTAATTTTAGAAACATTAACATGTTGTGTAAATGTACAAATGTAACATATCTGTGCTTTTTGGAAACATATTATGCCAAGATATTATTCTGGCAAGTGGGCCGGAGCAGCCTTGTACATAATTACACCCAACACATGGGCTAAATCTTAAAACTTTTATACTTCACATTGGGAAATAAACCATATAACCAGGTAATTGTACTGCTAACTGTATAAATAAAACAAGATAAATTAAATAGAATAAATAAATCACACTGTGGGTGTTTAAAATCCTCTGAGGGCTGCAGTAGTGGATGACTTGGACCCATGTGGCCCTACACTGAGGCTTTTAGTGACCCTTGCTTTGTTAACCAGCCTTGATTGTATTAATTAAATTGTATTATTCTTCCAAAAAGCCACGCTCATTGACAATATGACTGAACCATTTCACCCTGTCCTGCATCTATTTCCTGAGTAGTTACAGTGAATTATTATTATTTTTCTTATCTGGGGCCAAAATCTCCCCAGTTTTCATTTCCTGCTGATGAAATTTCAGGGCTGACCATCCTCATCACGATGAAGGATCCGGTTATAACGTGACAGGATCCAGCTGAACCGAAAGCGAGCAGCAGAGCAACAGTGAACTTATGATCAGGCTGTGATGCACACGGGTGACGCCGCGCTCCTGTAGTCGCATAACCACAGACTGGCGTGGGATCGGTCCCTGCTGCGCCTCATCTGGAATAACGTCGGGAAAATCCAGAAATTTCATTAGCGGGTGTTTTTTTAAGGAGGAGAGCAGTGTCGAAAATAATTCCCTTTGGGCAACCGTTTCCATCGGAAGGGAGTTTTCTGTACTTTGCAGAAGCCTGAGCAGATTTATTCCGATAGAGAATCACCAAATATAGGCTGTAATAAGGTAAGAAGTGATTGCCTGCAGATGTAATGTCATGTGTTAGATTTTCACATTATATATGCAGCAATCGGCTTGTGTTGGTGTGTCACGCGTTATTTTTTTTTTTTTATATTTTCCTTGTGTTTGAATGAATGGGATCGAGCAGAAAGAAGAGGGGCTGGCACACGGGCACCTGCGCATCCCTTAAAATAAAGCCACTGCGTTTTGCCTGGAAACAAGAAGAAAACAGACATAAAATAGATCATTTGACGAATTAAAGAAAATGTCATCCAAATTTACGCAATTAATTGGCTTTTACGCATGCGATGTGGCTCTGCGGTGGCACCGAGGGAGCTGTCTCGCGTTTTTAAAAATAGGTCTCTTTTGGTTATGAAATTTTGACATGTTTTTTGGCCCCAATGCGCATGGAAAGATGTCATTAGGAGCGGGGATGGTGGGATCTAATCTGAAAATACTCTCACTGCGTCGTTTCCATCGGAATGCAGCAGCGTCTCTCTCTCGCTCGCACAGGAGGCGGTTAGCTTTAATAGCATTAACTCAGATGTCATTGCCCAAAGCGTGAAATAAAACAGCATCTGTTGGCCCCTGTTTGGGCAGAACGAGTCATTCATGCCGGTGGCCTGTGCGGTATGAGGCGGATGTTTAAAACGCCGCAGTTGCATGATGGCGAGCCGTTTTCTCGGCTCAACGCTCCGTGAAACAATTGTGATCTTCCTGCAAAAAAACCCGTTTCTCCTCAAGGTCATCCACTGCAGAGTGTTTTACACATTAAACCAAACACCAGCACTTGGAATTACAAAGCATGCTCGTTTGGTTTGGTTTTATGACATGCAGCGGGTGCACATTAAAGGCTGTGGTTTGCACTGATTTTGGCTGTAGCGCACATTTCTGCTGTTTGTTGTGGAAGGCCCGAGCCAATGCAGTGCTGTTTGCTGCTGCTGCTGCTGCTGCTGGTGGAGGAGCTGTCCAGCCTGCTGTCATGCTACTGCTGCTGCTGCAGAGACCATATGTTGGCCCTCAAGTGGTGGAGATTCCCACATTCGCCCGACATGCAAATGTAATTTGTTAAATTATGTATCAAGAATTGACGCATTCTTGGCCACTTTGTCATTTGCCACATCAGGATTCAATAATTCATGGATGTGGAGCTGCTCTGATGCTCAAGTTGTCATTACCGAGGCCCTTCCAGTGTAGATAATCCAGTCTGATTGGTCTGTGGATTGCCCACAACTGGCTTAAACGCTATAGCCTATTGTATACAGACCACTCGTTTATAAGCTATATTCCCCACTGATCCAGATTACAGCAGGCCCACTGCACTGTAAAATCTGACAAATAGATTTTACTTTAAAAAACAAACAGGAAACCAATTGCCTTGAAAAGTGTAAGTAAATAGAACTATTAATCTTAAAGCCTCCAAACATAGTTTTTTTGTTTAATCATTTAATTATGAATTTAATGCTGATTGCCCAATGTAATAGTTATGGAGATCCCAAATAATGAGTCCTAAAACCTGGAAATGAATTAAACATTTTGTTCTATGACATAACATATGTCAGTAAATACCAAACTTGAAAGTTTTATGTGTCTTAAAAAAGGGCAGTGGCTATATGAGAATATAGAGCATCACCACGCCGAACACGGTTTTACAGCCTCGGAGGTGCGGTGATGCTACCATACTGTAGTTCACTTTAGCCTAGCACTAGCTGAGGTTAAGGAATGAAAGTGGTGTTGCTGAACAAAAAATGTGAGTAAAATAAATGTATTTTTACCTTAGAGCATATTTTCTGCAATGATCCAAAATCCAATGAAAAAATCCCATTGGCTTTTTGATGAGGGAACAAGAGCGACGTTAGCTTCTTGGTTGGCCTTCAGGAAAACATCATCCCTGGGGCGCTCTATAGAAGAATGGGAAAAAAACGGCGTTAAAACTTTTGCTATTAGCCTCGCTCTCACTATGCAGTTCTGCCTGCCTTCGGGCCTTTTTTTTTACTGATGTTTTTTTAGTGTCGATCGCATGTCTGTTTATGCTAAGCACTGAAGAAAACAAATAACGATCCCGCTTGTCTTTGCGACATTGGCGTCAACAATTACACCTCTTGGAGATGCTATATGGGAATAGAATTACAAAGCTGTAAACATATTATTTCATTTATGTTTATCTAATTGTTAAGTTTACCTGAAATTGAGTTATATTTACTTAATTTTGCGAAGTTGTAGCAACTTAGAAATGTCAAGTTTAATGAAATCAATCTTTCTAAGTTTTAGCAACTTCAGTAAATCAAGTTTACTGTGCTATTTATCTGTATTCTGCTGGTTGCAAACTAGTCAATCATGTTCTTATTTTCTTAAACACGTTCACAAAACAAAACTCGCAGATCTCCAAACTACATTGGAAAAATACTTTTTGTCATGTTCAAGTTAAGTCAGACTAACTTGGTTTACTGAAGTTGCTGTCACTTAGAAAGAATAAGTCAATTTTTAAGTTGCAACAACTTGACAAAATTAAGGAAATTCAGTTGAATTTCAAATAAACCTGACACTCTGGTGAAATTTAAACATGAATTAAGATTTATAGTTATAGTAACTTAACTTCCATGGGTTTCCAAGATTATTTTAAGTGAGATGAACTGATCAGATTTTACAGTGTGTGCGCTCCATCCTCACTCAGGTCTCTGGATTTACTGCAGCAGTGCCTCTCTTTACAACCGAGCGCAGGCTTTGTTGTCATTGTCAGGTTATAGGACAGTGTTTGCAGTGGAAACTTGATAGCGGCGATCGAACATTTAATGAACTGGATCTGCTCTGACAGTGACGATCCAGGTCAGTGCTACCCGGGCCACGGGGCCGGCTCAAGCAGGCTGAGGGGGACAGAAATAGAACAAGAGCACCAGGGAGATATTTTACCCCCAAAAAACACACTCATATTTGAAGTAGGAATAAAAAAAAAAAGGTCTATGCTGCTGTGTGCTGGAGATTTTCATACCGCCATCGCTCAGGCATAAATAAATGCATTATTCACGTGTTCTTGCACCACAGGAACCATGGGAAAGCAGAACAGCAAGCTGACTCCCGAGGTGATGGAGGATCTGGTGAAGAACACAGAGTTCAATGAGCACGAGCTGAAGCAGTGGTACAAAGGCTTCCTGAAAGACTGCCCCACCGGCAGGCTGAATCTGGAGGAGTTCCAGCAGCTTTATGTCAAGGTCTGTGTGCACCACCGCTTCTCTCCTTTATGCTCCTTTCACATCTGTCTGAACATTTAATCATGCCATCAAACTGGTGCTTTATCTAACCTTCTGAAACCTGGAACAACTTCAGTTTTCTTGTGTTGCATTCAGACGCCTTTCACATGCATTTCAACCTTTAAAACCTGAGAAAATTGATTTGACTTCTTTTCAAAATATGGTTAATTAGGAAAAGGTGAAAAGAAAATGACCTGAAAATTAGTTTTTAGAGAGAAAATGCATGAGATGTTATTGCAAGCTAAAAATGACAAAAAATATGAATGATAACAACAATCTTATTCTATTAGTAGTAGATTTAAAGCGTTTTTTATAACTTAATTTTCTTGTTTATATTTTATTTTGTTTTATTTTCTAATTTATTTTTCTGATCAAATAAGGGGTTTTGTTAAAGCTGTTTTTTTGAAGAATAAAATGCTATTATTTTTCTTTTATAACATGTTTGTTTTCCTTAAAATTAAAGCCAATAAAGGAAAAAAAAAACACAACAAAGCAATTAAAACTACTTTCGATTGGACATACACATCATTAAGATGAATTTTTTTTTTTTTTTAAAAAACCCTCCAGGTACAAAAAGATATAAATAAATGAGATTTTAAATCAATAAAATAAATAAGATCGTTAAAAAACAGCTAAATAAAACATAATAAATAAGAGTATCAAAATTGCAGTGCAGGGGAGGATATGAATGATTATTCTTAAATTTCATTTGAATTATTAATTAATGAATTAATTTTTAACTCTTTTTCTTTTGAATTTACCTCTTTATTTTCTATTCTTTTAGCTAAATATCAGGTAGTATTGCTTTTAACTTCTTCCCATGTTTTTGAAATAAATCCAGCCAATTTGCTCAGGTTTTAAAGGGTTAAACCCCTGGCTGAATTACTGAATGCACATCTTCCCCCTACATTTGCAGTTCTTCCCTTACGGGGACGCTTCAAAATTTGCACAACACGCCTTCAGAACCTTTGATAAAAACGGAGACGGGACCATCGATTTCCGAGAGTTCATCTGCGCCCTGTCCATCACATCCCGTGGCAGCTTTGAGCAGAAACTCAACTGGGCCTTCAACATGTATGACCTGGATGGTGACGGCAAAATCACCAGAGTGGAGATGCTGGAGATAATCGAGGTGAGGGATTATCGAGTCATTAAGCCCTCGCTCATCAGGGGACCGGCTCTGTTGGGTTGTTTTTTTGTTGTTGTTATCAGTCTCCTGCACACCTGCAAGGCCTTGAGTGCAGAGGCAGTTTCATAACGACAGAAATGCAGTTGTATTGAATTACACTGTGCCATTTCTGGAAACACAATCAGGATAGTAAATCTGATAGGTTTTACTGATACTGGAGTGTATCGACTATTCCTGTAGTGACGAATATGCTTTATTTCAGAGCATCTACATCAGTGGTTCCCACCCTTGTCTATCTGACATACTCCTCCCTATTAAACAAACTTAACCACTTCATTGGCGCCAACTGCCATGTTCCAAATATTTTCATATGAATGGATTTGTTGAAAATTAGTACTATCAATGATTTAAAAGTTGTTACTATTACAATTTTGGATAGTGGTTTGGTCTTGTTTACATTCATTCTTCTACCTCTTTGAGTGGCAAACTGTTTATCCATTACCTTCAGCTCACTATTTTAACTTTTCCTCACAGTAGTTTTCATGGACTCTTTATGCAACTGCAGAGACTGATGTGTTGCAACTTATTGAGGTCAGTAGCTTAAATGTATGATTAGTTACACACAAATTTCTAATCCTATTTTTTCTTAGCACAAATTTGTAGAATACATTAAAATTAGGGCTGTCAGCTTTAAGGCGCTGCGATGTGATTAGGGTCCAAACATAATGTGGTATCTTTTAAACTGTGTTATTTGCATGCTGTTTTGTCCCTTCAATGCATCTAATAGTAAAGCTGCCACAGTGACTAAAAAAAAAACAAAAAAAACATCACTGTGCTTTTTAAACGCTCATTTTACTCTAAAAAACTCCCAAAGGGCTCAGTTGTCAAGTAAAAGTAATATGCACCTTGTGTCAAACGGAATAAAAATATCACCAAAGTCCCTCCACTTTGAGCTACTACCTTGGAGCTAAACATGCAAATGCAGCTAATCAGACTGATGCCAGCAGGCAACCACATCACATCTCAATAAAGGGGTGGCAACTGACTGCTTACCAGTCAACATCATGGAAGACTTGGGTCTAAGGGACGCTCTGAGGTTGGCATGTTGTGACCAGTCATATGCAGGTAACAATAGTTTCACGCATACAGGACCTTTATGAATCAGAAAGAGCAACAAAACTGGACCTCCTGAAAAGTGCAAATGCTGTTGCATTAACCGAGGATCATTGGACGTAAACGAGTAATCAAATCAAATGATCTCATTGACACTGATTGGACATTGCACTCCTTTGTTACCTCTAAGTCATGGTTTCAGACCACACTGTTGTAGCAGTGCAGCACTGATTTTAAAGTAATAAATCTCAAAGTCAAGATCATAAAGAAAATTTCTTTACATTCATTTGATTCCCAATCAAGACATGATAAGAATTGCTTTACCTTGTTAATATAGACTTCAAAACTGTTTTGAATTGCAGAATAACAGACTGTTAAACATGCAATTAAAAGGGATTAACTATTGAAATTCAGTGATTAATCGTAAATAAAAATGTAATGGTTTGACAGCCCTAATGAAAACAGGTTTAAAAAAGTCTGATTTTAATGCCTTTTTCAAAAGGTCTTATAATGTAAGACAGGTATTACGTAAATATGGTAAAAGTATCAAAACGCTGAATCTACAGAGAAATGCACAAAGTCCCTGCTCAGAAACTGTGCCTTTGAATGAGCCATCACGACATCCATAAAGTTGTGATATCACAACTATACTATGTCAAGGTAGAAAGTGACACTACAGTGCGGTTACAGTCATTTCCTGGCTGCAGTGACGGTGCAAAGATCCAGAGAACACAGATGTGAAATACCTCGAAACACTGACCAATCAGAGTAGACTGGGCTTTTTCAAGAGGCGGGCTTAAAGAGGGAGGTGGAGGGAGGAGCGTTTCAGACCGAGAACAAAATACAGGAATATTAAAGCAGACAGTATGAGAAAAATATAGTTTTTTCAAATATAAAAACATGTAAACATTTTTAGTAGATATCCAAAATACAGGTATGAACCTGAAAATTAGCATAATATGGGACCTTTAAATTAATCCTAATTTCAGTTTTTTAGTTAAATTTGTTTGCTGGTTGAGCTTTCCATGCACTCTTCCATCGCAACTGTTAAAGTCGACCCTAATGGTACAAGTACCTCTGGTTGGGAATTCCTGATTTAGATCTTTATGAACAAATCAACACATGTAGGCTCGGCAGGATTACATAAGAACCTATGCTAATTTCTCACTGCGCCTCACCCACAGGCTATCTACAAAATGGTGGGCACTGTGATCATGATGAAGATGAACGAGGACGGTTTGACACCAGAGCAGCGGGTGGACAAGATCTTCGGCAAAATGGATAAGAACAACGACGACCAGATCTCGTTGGAGGAGTTCAAAGAGGCGGCGAAGAGCGACCCGTCCATCGTGCTCCTGCTGCAGTGTGACATGCAGAAGTGAGCCCACCCTTGCTTGCTCCTCTCCCTGTCTGTAATCCACACACTCTGGACAGCAGCACATGTTTTAATGTCTCATTAGGTTCTCTGCCATTTCCACAGGAAAAAAACAATGCTTGGACTATTTTTCAATGGACTCGCTTCTTGTGGTTGTATGCATGAGAATGTCAAATGCTGAATAATTTTGAATATAGCTATAAGATATCATACATTTCTATTTCAAAACATGCCAATGTGATTTGTGCACAGTAATCCTATACATTCTCATCCAACCCTAGCTTGTATATCAGTGGAGCACTGCATTAAATTATGTTCCTGCAGTATTTAGGATCCCCAGTGTTCACTGCTGCAACTACTGTACGCTTTACATAATAGTAACAAAACAATAATTCCTATGATAATTGTAACTGTCTCTACTACCCAGACTTGTTGAGCTCTTGGAGAATAGAGAGGCTCCTGTCTGTTTCAGATGTTTTCACACGATGGAACCAAGAAGAGTAGGTTCTTTGCATGCATATATTACGTGTCAGAAAAAAAATATAATCTCTTACCTTTTGCATCTTTAGGTGGTTATAAAAGAGAAACCCTATGGAAATTCATTTAGTATTGTTGCATGGGATGTACAGTATGTGACTCATCAGATCATTAGTTCACCTCCAGTAATGTGGGAGCATGCTTCCCTCCATTCGATACACGTGTATGTGTGACACTTGAAAGATATTTGGATTGCGGGCTAATCTCCGAGGAAAGAGCTTTCACAAAATGTTTTGCTTCAGTGACTTCTGGGATGAGCAGATTTACGGAGCAGCTCTCCTTTATGATTTTAACGTACTGCTGCCACTTAATCTAGAGGCAAGGCCGAAATTACAGCATTACATTGAGGCGCGGTACTCATGCATTATTCCCCCACAATGATCCAAAATTGGCTTCTCTTTCAGGCTGCTTATTTGATTTAAGGAACTCAGTACATATCAAAATGTTTACAAAAAGGAAGAGCACTGCAAAATGAGTACAGCCTTGGCTTTCAAACTTATTGCTGGGAGCTCGCTCTCTAGGCCGGGGACCTTATGAGATAGGCTCCACTTCCAATGCAGCAAAAAAAAAGGGAGGAAAAAAGCCTCTTATATGTTTACTGGACACACTGCATTCCTATAAAACTTTTTTGTAAGGAGAAACTTTTTATCGAAAGGTCTCATCTTCTAATCTATTCCGTTTGCAACAATCATTAAAGATGCAGGACCCTCGAGAGAGGCGCTTGATGAAGCTTTTGAAAGAGCGTTTCAATGCGAGGCCAAAACTGGATGGCGATGTGGAGTTAAAGTTATTGCAGAAATTCTCTTTCAACAGTTTTGCCTCCCCATTTCTAGGCTATGCAAGCACGGACTGAGTGTCTGCTTGTAGTCCACTCACTTACAGTAGTGGAGATTGCAGAAGCTTTTCACTGTTCTGTCTCGAACATAACTGAAACCAACCCTCACTTTATTAAAGTCTGTATTATTTACACATTTCAGTCCAGTCACTATGTCGGATTCTTTGTCTCGTAAATGTTTATATCAAATATGGAAAAATCATAATACAAGTGACTGTATTCTTTTATACATGTGGCATGTGTTGCACCCCAAATTAATTCTGTAGTGATTAAAACAAATAAACCATCACCAGGCTTTTTCAAAAGACATGGTCTGCAGGTGTAGTTTATGGGAAAATGAAGACGCTGCTGCTGACTTCAAAGGGACAGTTCACCCCAAACCAAAAATACATATTTTTCGTCTTACCTTATATCTTATATCTTACCTTATGTTATTTGCAGAGTGTTGGAAAGATCAGCTTTAGAGACGTCTGTCTTCTCTACAATATAAAGAAACTAGATGTCACTCAGCTTGTGGTGCTCAAAGCGCTCAAAAGAATACATTTGAAAAACTCAACAGCAATGTCTCTTTCCAGAAATCAGGACCTGGTTAATCTACAGACCTGTTGTGAGCAGTTTCATGTCAGAACTATTTTCTTTTAAAATAACAACACCAGCCAAAAGTATGACAGAAGGAATTGTGCATCTACTGCTAACTCACCTGAGCCAGCTAACATTACGGCTCAATGGAGGACAACACCATTAATGTTTGTTTCTTGTTGAGATAAATATTAGAGTTTTGATGCCACTTACGTGTCTGTTTAGTAAATATAAGACTGAAGCCAGCAGCCGGTAAACTTAGATTAGCATAAAACTTGAAAACAGACTAAATGCATTAACACATTATATCTTGTATTTTTAATTGAAGCCTTGCTAGTTGTTTCCTCGATTCCAGTCTTTATGTCAAATGAAGCTAACTGATCTACCACTTTCTTAAATCTGCAGACATGAGATCTGTTCATCTAACTCTCTGTGAGAATGCGACTGCTAGCTCACCGAGCTAGCTAACGTTTCGGCTCAGCCAAGGAGGACGCCTTTAATGCTCGCATCTCACATTGCCACGAGCATTAGCCTCTCGTGTATGAGTAGATGTACGCTTCCCTCTGCGCAGTGACACTTATGTTAGCTGTAGTTTGTTAAGATCAAACCAACGATATCTCCGATATCTCCGACATCTCCGATGTCTCTGACATCTCTGACATCTCCAAAACTCAGCAACTCACACCTAAACAATCTAACTTGAGCACTACTAAGAGGAAAAATATGTGTCTTTGATTTTGGGGTGAACTGTCCCTTTAAGTAGGCGTTGAACGTATGTGTTGATGTGGATGAATGGAATGATTACTTGAATGCAGAGCCCTGTATTTATGAAAAGTATGACCAATACAAAAGTGTTGAGATAATCAAAAATTAAATGCAAAAATGGTGATGATTCTTTGCAGAAGATACAATTAACTACTGCTAAGAGGAGAGGACTCAAGAGTAACTGTGAGCAAATTTACGTCACGGAGCCAAAATATCATCAATTTAGGAGCAAACTGTAAAAATACTAACACTGACAGGTTTAGTAGAGTCCTGGTTCATACAGAAAAAATCTTCCTCCCTGGTACCAGACTTCTGAGGTAAAACTAAACAAAATTAGCAATAATTTTCAGTGTAACATTTTGAAATATACCGTTAATTTGTTCAAAACACATTACATGTAAAGTCATAGTATCAACTACGACACTCAAAATATAATATAAAAATTAATTTCAGAAAACCGAGTAAACGATAATCAAGTCAATAATTTACAACAAGCCCCAAAAATCTAAACAGAAAAGGCAAAAACAAAGGACAAAAAAATAAAATAACAAATAGATCATCATATAATGCTCGTAGTAGCAACAGTATTTTGTAAAAACGTATAAGTTAAATGCCAACATCTCAACTAAACAAATTATTACACGGCAATCTTAAACGTGGTATAGTGCACAACTTTTGACACACAAACATTGTTTTCATCTGCATCATTCACCACTGCTTGTTTAAACTGAGAACTGAAAAATCTGTCCTCTTTCTTAAGAGTGCTGTGGTGTGAATCAGACCAGTGACTTCCCAGTCACAGTAACATCCTCTTTGACCAACAGGTACAATACAGTAAATACAATCTTAAAAGAATCTGTTATGAGATTGCCTAAACGTACAACATTTGTGTTACTAATGCCTCTTTGTGTGGTCACAGTGTACAGCACGGATTGACCCTCAGGGACACGTTTTTTTTTTTTGGTTTTCCATTAGCTAAATATGGATAATACCTGTAAGTTTCTAAGCTGATACTAGAAAGTGGAGTTAAAACCCTGCAGACCACTGATTGGTCACAGAGAACACCCTGGGCATCCTGCACAAACCTGACATATTTTAAAAGCAAAGCTGCCGTAAATAACCAGAATTTTTTTATTTACTTGACCCAGATTTTTTAAAAATGGCAGCCCACAAAACCACACTGTGGTTGATTCACACAGTGCAGATGTTCCTCTGTTTGGCTACTTGGATGGAGCAACACGCAACTAGAAGATCTTTGCAGAAGCCTACCAACAGCTGGCAGCAAACGGTAACCAAAGGAAATCCAGACAGTGTGGGAAAAAGTTAAAGCTGGAGTGCCGGACTTTTACATATAAAAGAATGTCCGATACATTCAAGCCCTTTCCAAAAGAGTTCACACAATGCTTATTAAGTCCATCACTGCCAGGGAAAGCTCTGTTTTTTTTTTAAGTATACAGAAGTGGCATCGAATGTCTGTGGCAACTTTTCTGTGCTAAGAAACATCTAAGAAAAGTTTCTGGAGTGGACACTCTAGATAAAAAGAAACTCAGAGTTCAGATGAATAACTTCAGTAAAAAATATATTTGGATGGGGAAGATGTGGCGAGCTCACTTGCGGCAGACGTCTTAAGTCAATAGTGTTTGCACAATTACTCTTACTGCCAGAGGGGGAACATAACAGCTCCACACTCCAGCTAAAATTAAAAAAAAAACAACTACGTTGTATCTGCATTGGCAAACAAAAAAACGTTAAGTATCTCATACAAAAAGTGAGTTTAGTTGAGCTTAGCAGAATCATGCAGTGGAAAAAGGGCTTAAAAATCAAGAGTCTAGCTAGCCACCCCAAAGGCTCCTTTAACACACCCCTCCTGGCTCTGTTTGAGGTTTCTGCCTCCTAAGAGGAAGTTTTTCCTCGGCGTCATTGCCAACTGCATGCTCATGTGAGAACCACTGTGTGCATTATGGACTGTTTGAAACCTGACGACATAAATATTCAAAATGGGTCCCAGAGTATTTCCTGTTAAAATGTTTTTTTAAAGCAGTAACTGACAGGAAGTAAACAGGGACCAAAGCTACTAATAAAATGGCAATAAAATGAGAACTTTTGTTATAATTTGGTGCCAAATAATAAATAAAATTGACTTGGCAGTCAAAGGACAAAAATGACATGCTTAATGGGATACAGTTACATACCTCCATGTCCACGCAACATACAGTAACAACACAATTATCATGTTTCATAACAAATCTCCGAATCATTGCAGAAAAAAAAAAAATGAAATGACATTTGTAACTTGCAAACACAAACAGCAAAACTGAAAAATAAACACATAAATGTGCACATAAATGTTCCTTATACTTCTCTCACTGACTCTTAGTTTAAACATCTTCATCCACTGTTTCACTACGAACTCTTTCCGGATCCTGAAGTTGGTGGATTTTGATGAGGCTGGTTTTAGGTAAATTGCTGAAAGACACAAACCAACAGTAAGATTTGAGCAGTTATCAAACATTAATGTCACAGTAAATAAAGCAGTAGTAAAAATAATAATAATAATAATAATGATAATAACAACAACAACAATAATAATAATAATTTAAAGAGGGACAACAGGAAATGCCAAAAGGTGCAGAGGAATATGACAGCTGCAGCAAGACACTATGATAACTAAAACATTATTATTTAAATTATTTATTTAATTTGTATTTAACTGATGAAATTAAATATATTAGTACAGGTCTAATAATGTTTTTTTAATGATATATTTTATATAAATTTAATAATTTAAAAATATTTATAATGATAGAAAAACATAGTTACAAATGTTAGAATTTTAAGGCTTAAAAAATTTCACAAATCACATAAAAATGCATTAAAATACACAATTTAAAAACTGAAAAATGAATCATAAACTGACTACATTAATAATCAGTTTAATACCTTTCCAGATTTTAGTTAAATGCTAAATAAATAATTGCAATTCATGGCAATTAAGCACATTTTAAAGAAATCCATAATAGCTGTAAAAGTGACAATTATGTGAAATGTGAAGATTCAGGTCATGGAAGGACAACATGTAAACAGAGACAAAAACTGAGAAGAGTGCCACCTGGTGCTGAGGGGAGTGACAAAGATAAACTGTCGAAGGTGCTGCCGCTCCGACAGCTCCAGGAGGAGATCCAGAGAGATTCTGCGATTGTGCATATCCTACGTAATAAAAACAAAGGTTAATCAAAGTGAGTGAAAGCCACACTTACATTCTTATTTTTATAAAAAATTGTGTGTGTATGTTTCTGATATCTTTGTGTGCTCACCATGTAGACGTCGAACTCATCGAGGCATCTGAAGGGCGATTCGGTGATCTCCCACAAGGAGAGCATGAAGCAAACAGTGGAAAAGGAGCGTTCACCACCCGACAGCGACCGCATGTCACTCACACCGTCATCCTCCCTGCCCGGAGGCTTCACCTTCACGTGTGCCACAACAGATTTGGGCATTACTTGCATACTTGAGTGTTGTTGGTTGTTTTGATAAATTAAAAAAAAAGGTAGTGTGTGTCTAAGGTTCCAGTTTTTGCTCAAGACGTTTTTTGTTGCTTTTACACGGTCACCAGTATACCCCATCTGATTTTAAAATCAAAGTGTCTTTGGGTCATGTAAGAAGTATTTCCCCACTGCAAAGATGGTCATTTCATAAAACTGGCCTCTTCGTGCAGCGGAAAGACACAAATGATTTTAAAATTGCTGCCACATGACAAGAGATAACAAGAAAAAGGACTGTGCTATTTGCTTTTTCTCAGGAGGTGGAAAACCTACAATAACCAGAATGCACTGCACCACACCTGACCAATACACACTCCTGCTGGTAGATGATTTAATGCAAAATCATCCTCTTTGACACAATGGCGACCAGCTTGTAACAAACAATCTCGTATCACAGTTAAATGGTGAGCAAAAAGATGTTTCTGAAAATATTTGAGGCAAGAAATAGGCGACTCAGTGACACTGGGTTTTACGGTTTGATCTGTTTTTTCTGCCTCTGTTTTCACTATGCAGGAAGCAGTACAGCACCCACTTCTTGTTCACACACTCTCAATATTAAAGCTAAACAGTGCACTAACATATGTTCTGAAAACATTTAGAAGAGAAATAGGCAGTGCAGTCACATCATTGTGGTTTAGAGTCTGAGTTTACCAAAATGATAAGAACAGCCTGTAGAGCGAGCAACAGCCCCAAGAATCAGCAAAACTCTGCCTAATGACGCAAAATGCATCGTCTGGCGGAGATTTGCTGAGAGGGAAAAGGGGAGATCTAGGCGCTAGTTAGATGGAAAGAGGTTTACCACAGTTCATTTGCACACAATACCCACATTGTTATGATACAAAGCTGGTAAAGTATCCCTTCAAACATCGTCTTTTTCTTCGCAGCATGATGTCATTTGGTGTTAATGTGATTCGCAGTGAAAATACTAATTGATTCTATTTCCATTATTAAACAAAACACAAAAAATGCTATTACACAAACCTAAATAATTTACAGTATCAGCAAAAAAAAATGTGAAATAGACTTACCGAGATTAAAAGTGTCTCATTGTTGTGATCAAAAATCATAGAGCCACAGCAGTTCATCTTTATCAGAAAGTTATTGAAGTATAACTTACATCTGACAGAGAGGGACCTTAAGGAAGAAGAAGAAAGAATCAGAGAGAAGCCGGACCATTTAAACACTATAATCATGTATTTCTGTATTGGTTCTCAAACTCAGTAGAGCGTTACTTACCTACGCATGATTTTGTATCTGTTCTGCCTGTCTGACATGATGTTATCGAGTCGATCGATGAATCTCCGCAGATCTCTCACTTGGTTGGTTTTCTCCTTGTAGAGGGAGAGGGCCTCAGCATACTCCCTAATGAGGGCAGAAAATGACATAGCCTCAATTTTCCTGATTCCAGCCTTCAGTGTGCATGTGTAAAACGAGGGCAGAGGATGATTTAGTGATGGCCAACGGGCAGATCGGACTGATGCGTTTAAAAAAACTGTCAGTGGTGACAGAAATCTGTGGAAGACAGAAGCTAAAATGCTCCTCTAACTCTGTTTCTAACTAAAAAATAAGGTAAAAGAATTTAAAATGTAAATTAAACAAATGTAAAATGTACATTAAACAAAGATGTAACATCAGCATGGGCGGATTAGGAGACCATGGGGACCTGGGCAGTTAGGCAAAAGTCACCTGTTCTTAAATCACGATCACAGGAGATTAAATTATTTAGATTAGACTTAGAAAATTGATCTTTTTTTTCTCACTTGCCCTCCAAGGCTTCTGTACAATGCAGAAATGCCCTGTGTAATAGTTACATATTATATAATCAACTATTACTAATGCATTAATGTGTAAGCAGTATTTTACTGATAATGTCAAAAATAAACTGCATAAAATAGAAATACTCAAGTAAAATACAAGTATACAGATATTTACTTAAGTATAGTAACTGAGGATATAAACTTTGATACATTCTATCACTAATGTACACATATTAAATGCCTCGACATATCAATCATGATATTTCATTCGCAGTCAACCACATTAGCTCTGCTCCAGAGCAGCTCCGTCCCTGAGAAATATTAAATTAAAATCAGTCAGTGTGTGAAGTAACATTGCGATTCCTCACCTAATCACCTGCTCCTGCTCGCCATGGTTGCTCTCATAGACCTTGAGTTTCCTCTTCAGCCGAGTGATTTCGGTGTCGATGCTCTTGGTGCTGCTGGTCACCTGCTGCCGCTCCGGACTGATCTCTGTGGCTTTGGCCACATATTCCTGACATCACAAGAGATGTCTGATGACAGTCTGAAAACTCAGAATTACTCTAGAGGCAGTAAACCAACTCTTTGGTCAAGTTTACTGCTAACTGATCTGTGTACCTTAGTACAGCTAAAAAATTCAATTTACAGATTGATCTATACTGTAGCTAGAAAAGTCTCCAATATATATGCATGACGTAAACAAAACAGCCAAATGTTATCTGTAGAACAAATACAGTGCAGCTCTTGTTACCTGTAATTCTTCTTCTCTGAAGGTGAGGTCGCTTTTCATAGCTTGAATGTTTTCTTCACGAGTCGTCAGTTTGTTTTCTAAAATCTTTAGGGTTCGTTCATGTTTCGCGCACTCAGCCTCCAGCTTCATCTGCTCATCCTGTGGGTCAACAATTAATAATTAATTTCACTTCAACTACTTCTTGAGGACAACTTTATATCCGCAAGGAGAATAAAAGTGTTAAAAATCAATAATAGGTTGTAACATTCAAACAATCCACATGGGAATTCAGAGGACAGAATTAACAACCTGCAACAGAAGCATCTTGTGGTTTCTGAAACAATTTTTGGCCTCAAAACAAAGTGATACAACAAAGTACTGCACCTTTAAGGGCTCTGTGTCTTCAGAAAGCTGATCAATCCGTTCTCTAACAGCAGAGTACTTAGACTCTATGTCCTCGGCTGATTTCCAATGTTTGTCGAGTTCTGTTTTTGCCTCATGAACAGTCTGTTTTTCTGCCTCGATTTTCTGTTGGTTCTCTTGTGCAACTTCTTCCTGTAAGATGCATTCAAAGACATCAGATTTTATCAGTGACCGGATTTATGTCTGTTTTCAAAGGGGTAAAAAAAAAAAACAAAACAAAAATAATCACCAAGGAGCTGATGTCATCAGTTTGCTCCTCGTCAGCAGTCTCCAGCTCAGTTAATGCTGCCTTGACTTGATTCACAGAGGCCTGCATTGGAAACAGAGAAGAAAGTGAAATAACATTCAATTTAACCTTGAAAAGTTGAGATAAAACACACATTTTCGCTCACAAAGAGCACAACAAGAGGCTGAGAGAAAGCAGAATAGAAGAATGTGAAGCAAAAGGCATTATTGTTCAGTGAAACAGGTTCTGGTGCACATCTTGCACGAGTATGCTTCACTGACCAGACTCTTCTTCAGGGTCATGATGGTGCTGTTCAGCTTGCTCTCCATGCTCACAATGTCCTCAGTCACAGAGGTCACGTGGAGCTGAAACCTGGACAGCTGAGCCTGGAGATTCTCCAGGTCTGACTCCAACATACTGTGACAGAAAGCATCGATTTTTATCTCTGTTCACAGCTCCTCACAATCATACATTTACCGCATTTGAGTAACATTACACCTCTTTTAAAAATACATAAACCCAATATAAATATAAAAAATATAAATATAAAAAGAAAATATAGAGTATCTCACTCAGTGTAAATGCACAAAATGGCATTCATGAAGCATTGGGAAAGGGAAATGAAGTTTGAAATAATGTCAGTTATATCACACAGTGGGCCTCATGCTGCAACACTGTCTTAAATTTTCTCTTGTATTTCTCTTACCTGTTGAGAAATTAGCATTAAATATATATATACTTTTTTCCTCCCCTTCATTTGATCTGTTTTTATTTTTTTTATTTTTACACACAAACTGACAGAAAATAGTCACCTTATTTCAGTCTCAAGATCCCCACCGAGATATTTGGCTATGCTGAAGTCGGATGTGTAATAACGGTTTGGAAACACCTGATCTCCCTCAGCGGTGAAGGCTTCGCGGCAGTTTTTAGGAGGTCGGCCTTGCTGCATGACCCTCCGCGCTTTTTCTTTCTCCTGTGATAAAACACAAAACACACGTCAGATAATACTTCACTTCTGACCGAACTCTATGTGCAATAATCAGCATCAACATGCACTTAAAGGCAAACTAACTTTGATTATCAGAATTGACTCTATGCCCCTCATATCAATCAGGCAGTTGATGATGACCGGGCTCGTTGCGGTGATTATGTCCAGCACAGACGGGTATTCAGGATGATGTGCTTTCCTGTAAAACAGCAGAATAAAACCCCTCAAAATGCAGCTTTAAAATGCGTCAAAAAAATAAAAGTCAACACATGAAATGCTGCTGCTGACCGTCCATGAATGTTGTAAACTTTATCAAAGAAAGGGCTGACGATGATCTGCGGCCGGTTGGCCTTTGGATAATAGCGACACATCAGCTCCTGGAGGACCGCCTCGTCCTTGTAGTTGTCACAGCAAAAAGCCTTCATGAAGCTGCGCAGACAGCACTCCACAGCTATAGCCAACATGGGATCCTTCAAACTGATGCACGCCCCTGAGAGCAAACACACACTGTCAACTGAAGCATGTACCATTTAACTGCTTCACTGTATCACTGCAATTGCATAAGCTTAAAGTAAATTAGGACAGTAGGACAGTAGGACAAATTCTATTTTTGCATAGAAAAAAGCAAATGATGATGATGAACGTACAGATATGAGAGTGGTTTTGATCTTTTCATGTAAATTCTCAGCAGGAAAGCAAATATGTGCATTTTCCAAAATGTCAAACTATTCTTTTAAGCACTATGTTCCTGACATCCAGCAAACAATATATTTTTCCTCTCTGGGAGATAAGTGATCAAATTTACAGATATATTGTTTCTATTCTTTATATGGATGTGTTTCTTATTCTTTGAAGCGTCTTAACAATATTACACAAAGATTTCAGACGTGTATATTAATTTAAAGCCTTTCAAAATACACATTTTAACCCATTTCATTTGTAGGGGACATTGGGACTTGCTTCATCTCATTTTCAACCATCTTACAGGAAAAAGGAAAAAATTTAGAGCCAGAGAACAGAGCAGGGTTGTAAATGCTCAGAGGAGGGCATATCAGATGAAGAGGAGCCTCAGGAAGACATTATTGACATCCAGCGCCCGTAAACTAGGATTCTTAAATTTTAGCAATTTGACTCATTCAAGGAAGGGTAAATGGAAGTTATTTTTCTTTTGCACACACGCATAAACACACACACACACACACACACACACACACACACACACACACATTTTGAGAAAAGAAAAATCTTTATGGTTTGTTTCTTACACCTAATAAACATTTGTCCTACTGGGTCTCAAGAGGGTATAATCTTCTCTATAATGCTGAAATGAAAACACAAAAAAGAAAGTCACCTATTGGGCCAACAGGTCTCTTTAGAAAGCGTCCTGTGGCGTAAGCCTCAGTAATTGCACCCAGCAGGTCGGGTACAAGATCTCCAAACCGCTTCAGCTTGTTTGATCGGCTGGCGAGGACCTGATTCTTCCTCCTCAGTTTGGACTCATACAGACCCTGGATGTTTCTCTCCTCCATTCTAGGGAATACAAACAGAGCTCATTCAGGACATTTCACTGGACTGCAGATAAACTGGACTCATACTCAACCTCCCTGACAGCACGTTTGTGAAAACAAATATCATTTTTTGTACCTGAGCTTATCCCGTTCTTCCTTCCCTTTGAGAAGTGCCTGATGTTTGTTTTTGATCTCTTGATTCAGCTGGGAGCACTCTGTCTCGAGCTCTGCAAGCTGCTCTTTCAGACTGGAAATCCTCTTCTGCTGTTTTGTATATTCTGTCTCTCCATCATTGTTCAGGCTTACACTAAAATACAGTGAAAAAACAGTAATATTTCAAATTTGTTTGTGTGTAGATAAAGAGATCTAGAGTTTTTCAAGGGGAATTCCTTTGTAACCTGAACCCTATTTTTATATGTTTTTGTATCTAAGTACTCGTGGGAAAAACATTTTTTAAAATTGGTCCAATATTGAGCGAGAGTGCTGCAGGTAGCAGTAAACTAGGATTTCCAGGTTAACCATTGCATCCCGTCAATATACGTCCACTTACAGTGCTCGTTTTGCAACCGACAGGCTCAGACTGTTATTATGAGTATCTGACAACATTAATGATAGGACCCTACAGAGAACTGAAACCTTTCCTTTTGTTTGTTCTGGCTTTTTTCTGTCCAAACCACTCAAAAGGAAAAGTCTCATTCTGACATTGAAAATCTTTTTTTTGTTCCCTTTATTAGACAGGACAGCATATAAAGTGAAAGGGAAAGTGGGAGGGCAGCAAATGGACTTGTGAATTGGACACTAAACAGACCGGACCAAACAAAAGGTACAAAAAAATGTTTGATTTCTCTGTAGGATCGTTTCTTTTCCTTACATTTCTAAGCTTCACTAATGAGAAATCCTGAAATCTCACAAGAGGGGACCAGTTGCAGGAAGAATCGGTGAAAACATGGGTGAGGGTTGGAAAAGGGAGTGCTGGTAATAGTTTATTGTGTTGGAGTATAAAAAGTATGTTTTATTATCTTAAGGTTTATCAAGGTCAATATATGATAAAGTCAGAAAAAGTTGAAAACAGCTAAATATTCAGCCACAACACTGATAAATATCTCACATATTGAAGATACACTTCTGTGCCTCATCACAACAAACTGTTATCGGCACTTGTCTTTCCAACTCTAGCCCTTGTTTTCGCTGTTTTCTTCTGCAACGAGTCTCCTCTTGTGAGATTTTAGTATGAGACTTGTTAGTGTGAGAGAACGTGACACTTAGACACAAGACAGACCAGAATAAGGGAAATGTACCAAAAAAACCCCCAAAAAGTCTTTCATTTTCCTTTCCTTTCTATTCAGCCATAACATTGATAAATCTTTCACATATTGAGGATACACTTTCTGTGCTCCATCACAACAAACTGCTACCAGTTGTCATTTTTCCAACTTGTTTTCACTGTTTTCTTCCTGTAACAAGTCCCCTTTTGTGAGATTTCAGAACTTCTCTCTAGTGAAGCTTGGAAAGGTGAGGAAAGGAAAGGACCCTACAGAGAAATCAAAACATGTTTTTGTAGCTTTTGTTTGTTCTGGTTTGTTTTGTGTCCAAGTCTCACTGTCGAGAAGTCTCATTCTGAAATCTCACAAGAGATGTCTTATAAAGTGGTTACATAGCAGCCTGTTTTTGCACTGCAAGTTGCAGCAGTCTTTCTCAATATTTAACTAATTTCAAAAATTGTTGTTCCCACGAGTCACTTGGAAAAAAAAATCATGGGAAAATAGGTGCCAGGTTGAAAAGTGCTGGTGTTCTCCTTTAATGTTTCTACTCCCCTACCTTATTTTTGCTTTGTTAATTTTCTCCTGAAGAAGGTTCTGCTCCTGCTCCGACTGTTTGAGTTTGTTCAGAGCCCGAAAATAAACAAGCTACAGGAAGAAATTTGTCACGTTAACTGATATAAATGATGTACACCTGATATATTAGGTTTTCATATTATATATAAGTACCTCCTGTTCCTTGTGAACTTTGCTGATGACCTTCATTTGCTCTTTCAACTTGTGACTGTCCTCTGATAGAGACTCTTGTTCCTGTCTCAGGCTTTCAACTCTGCTTTGGACGCACTGAAGCCTCCTCTCTACTTGTGTGACCTTATTCTGTGTGAAAGATCAGAAAAAGAGTGACGTATCTTCACAAGGCAAACACCTTTAAATTAAGTAAGCGCATTTCAGAATCTACTGTAAAACTGAAGTAAAGAACGTCAGTATGTATGGTGGTGAAGCTTTGAGGTAGCGCTTTATAAACAGACATGAAGAGGAATAATAGTGACTCACCTGACAGTGCTGAAGGTTGTCCTGTTGTTTGAAATTATTTGCTTCCTTTTCAATATCCTCCTTTAACTGCTGTACAAGCTGCTCCTTTTCTCTGACCTGAAAGTGATGAAAAAAATTATCACATTCATCTCATTGAAAATCATGAGCCTAAAGAAAATTTGTGGCAAAGTATTTTTTCCACTTTTCTTTTATTTCATTTCTTTCTTTTCATGCTTCCTACACACTCTTATGAATTCATAATACATTATAAAAAAAGCAGATGAAATTCATTTTTAATTTAGGGTTGTTTTTTTTATACAGAGATGAACTCTTACCAAACACCATGCCATCTTTTTCTTTAGATTCTCCAATTCCTCCTTCATCTCACTGAAGGACGGCAGATTTTCATACCTCTCCTTCTTCTGCAGGAACTCTTGTTTCAGGTCCTTCAGAGACTGAACACAAACATGTGTGAGATCTTAATTACATTTTCTTTATCAAGAACAATATACAGAACATATTCTGCTATCCAGCATATCAGCAAGCATATCTGTGTAGCACAATTTATAGCAGGAGTTCCAAAATGCTTTATGGAAAGAAGAACCAGACACTTTATAAAGCAAGCAGGTCTGAGTGTAGAGCCCCAAATATAAAACCGAGAGAAAACCAAAGAAATCAAGAGTTTTTTCAGATGCTTTTTAAATATTTGCACTGATATGTTTATCAGAATCCAAACAATACCACACTAAAAACTTAACACTTAAAAAGACTGGTTCAGACTTTTTGTATTAGGGTTGTATGAGGATCTTGTCCATACTAATTGTATCACCTGTGACTATAAAATGGCTATAAATAAACTGACGTCACCCATTGGTTTGTGGACTCTTGTTTTGAAGTCTTGAGTTTGTGCATTGTGAATTTGTGTCATGTTAATGTTATTATTATTGGAAGTATTAGTAGTAGTAGTAGAAGTAGTAGTATTATAAATTATTAAAATACTCTAAATATTAGACACAGAATGAAAGGGATAACAACACAAAGCATAATAAGAGATGGAAATTTTGAAAATTCTAAAATTATATACCATCTAGTGAAACAGTAACAAACTAAAATGTATAAATAAGTAGTCAATAAATAAATAGGTAAAGTTGGATGGATAAGTACCTTATAAAACACCACCTTAAAAAATCTGAACTATCCCTTTAAGCTCATAATAAATACCTTTCATTAAGCAAATATTATCATTTTTAAATCTTGATAAAATGTCCTGGTTGACAACATCAAGACTTTATCTACAAATCACTGAACTGATGCTTAAAAGCTGGATGTGTTAGATCATAAACACAGTACCTCCTCCTGTCTCTCAACCTGCTGCCGTGTCACTGTTTTAGTGTGTTTGATGTGGATGTAATCCCTCTTCATCTGTTCCAGCAGAGTTGCTTTCATGAAGAACTACAAAGGCAGAAAAGGGGCAGAAAACATAATTTTAAGCATGAAGAAATATTAATATTATATCAGCACCTCTCAATACAGATGTAATCTTAAAATTCAAAGCTCAGAAATAACATGGCGGTGATGTACCTTATACTTGTCCGATTCACTTTTCGAATGCAGGAACTGTTTACTCATTTCTTGGCTGAGAATGGACACCGGGTTATCTAACTGGAACACACATAACAAATGTGCTGCTGAGGCCTTCGGGTATAATTATGTTACAACAAGGAGGAGAGGTTCACAACAACGAAAAAAAAAAATCTATATTTAAAAGGTCTGAAAATAGAATTTGTGCATTTACTGGAAGTTAAAAAGTTTTTTAAAAATTGCGTCAATATTTTGTTGCAAAACAGCGAAACAGAGAAACAAAAAAACAAGCACAGTAAAAGTCAAGAATCAAAAATTTATAAAAAAAAGAAATTTACAATAAAAAATATGTTTTAAAATGAAAAGAGTTGTGCAGTACAGTGTTTTTGTACCTGGATGTTGAAGTGGTCCAAAATGGCAGTCAGCTCCTCCTTCTTGCTTGAGATAAGTTGCTCTGAAATACAAACAGAAGTAAAATAATTTTGAGATGAGAATATTACCTGCATGACACTTAATGGCTCAACATGAGCGGAGCAGCATCACTTGGTCGACTAACTCATCGAAAAATAACAAAAAAATATTTTGTCTTTTTAATGCACAATATGTAATTTCTGCTGCTATGATGCCCTCAATCAAACCAATAACAAAAGACAGGCCACAGGTAACATACTGTAACATTAACTTGCTAACTTACTCATTAGATGAGTTGACTACCCATACAGCTACTGTAGCTAATGTTGTGTGTTAAATTCAGTCATGTTGTTGCCCCAGTGCTGTTATGCATGGGCAAAACAATTACACAAAAAATACATTCATGAGAGTGTTGAATGTTCATGAATCATTGCAAGCTGCAGCCCTCAAATATGCATGTTTCTGCAAAGACTCACACATCGTCAGCCCCGCAGCACATAATACCCGAACAATCAGCACAGAACGGCATCCAAGATTAGTGTCACCAATTCAGTATCAGACCAAATGTGACGTGTTTTGTGACGTCACAGTGACCATGACCTTTGACCACCAAATTATAATCAGTTCATTCTTTAGTCCAAGTGAACGTCTGTGGTGTCTGAAAACCGTGTCGAATGGATGTCTTTCACCCTATACTGCAAACCAAATCTACCTACTGGTACAAATAAAGGAACCTGAACCTGAACCTGAACTACAAAGATTACTGCACAAACATAATTTGACACAATTTAAAACACAGACTATAATACAAAACAATAAACATTCATCCATCCATTTTATTTTGCTTATCCGGAGCCAGATAAATGGAGGAAAATAAACATCATAAACACAAATCACCAGCGCATTCATGACTACACTACTGATTCTTCTTCAAAAACTGTATGAAGCAGTTTTTATGAAGCACAACAGCTGCTGTGCAACATTCAAACATTCATTTGCTATAACCAGTATCTGTACAAAAGAAATCTTGTGGACAGTTCAATACATTTCTCAGGCGGAAAACTTCTCCTAAGAGGCATGCTAGCAGGTTTTAAGTTGTTTTTTTGTTTTTTTTTACAAAAATAACTTGGTGACATTTAGCACTTGAGAAAAACTCGGTTCAAGTGTGAATGTAAGTATATCTCACATTATATTCACATTTGGACAGATGGTACAAAACAGTGAAACAGTGCCAAATGTACACAAGCGAGTTTATACAGAAAACTTCCTGAGGGAGCATAAAGAATGTATACAGCTCGGAGGGATGAAGGTCTGATCAAAGAGCTTTCACTCACTCTCAAGTGTGCCTGGTTTATCTGACATTTAGGGATATTTAGGGATGTGGACATCAAATATAACTTACCTGATTTGCTTTTCAGTCTGCAGGTCCGAGATCCATCACTGAAGATCCGGTGCTCGATGGAGATGCAGTCGCCATAGACGTCCCTTTTATAAGCATCTGGTCCTCTGTTTCTCAGCTTTATTGTTATATCTGCAGCACTGGAGAGCAGATTATACTGTAATGGTATTCTAGGATCAACAGTAAGGAAAATTACAGTGTTTCCAACAACATTGAAGGGATAAGGTATAACATTATGTAGTCTTACTTACTTCTCATTGGTTTTCACAAAATCCTTCAGAGACACTCCTCTGTTTGTGACTGTGGCCTTTCCCCCGAGGCCTACCATCAGAGCAGTCAGGATTGCACTTTTTCCACCTGAGAATTCAATTGGAAGACAATGAAGACGAGGAATTAAATCATGGGTGTCATTTAACAATCACCGAAGAAGCTGGGACCATGTCCTCTCCACTTTTTGAAATTGCCAATTTTGTCCCCGTCACTTTTTAAAAGCGCAATTAATCAAAAATGTTTTTAAAAGAAGTTTGCACCAAGTCTGAGAAATATTAATTTGCACAATAAGAAAAAAATACAACACAAAGTAAATATAGAGTATGAAAAAACAGACACAAATGTGAAAAAGGGTTATGTTTGCTGACAAAAAAAGCTTATCAACTCTAAAAATGATTCATAAATGTGCATGTGCCTATCAGTAACTGTAACAAATTCTTGAAACAGTTTTTTGTGTGTCATGACGGAGCGAGAAAGAAGAGTGAATCATGGCAATACAAATATTGATTCAACAGGGAAAACATTACACGAGAAAAGCGAGTAAGAGGAGAAATCATTTTGAAAGAAATTCACAGTGCCCGTGAGCCTTACTGCAATATATTATATGATATTTTTACATTTTGAATTGTCACCTGGAGCCTGAATTTTGTGTTTTCTTTTACATTAATGTTAATATGTTTTATATGTTTATTATCACGTTGACTTTGTTTAGAGGGTGTAAACACTGTGGATCTGTCACTCTGACTGGATTGGGATGTGTTAAAAACACAAGCCAAAGACAACAGTAGATCACGCAAAGTTCAGAAATGCGGTTCTTACTTCCATTGTTGCCAACAATGAAATTCACATTGGGCCCAAACTGGAACGGACCAAGCAAATGGTGACACATAAAATTCTTCAGAGTGATGCTCTCGATGAGGCCGATTTCTCCCTGAACACACACACACACACAGGAAAATATTTAACCATTTATGAGCCCGTTAGAAGAAAAAGACTAAGAATTGGTACTTTATGAGGGGAAATGGCTCACTGTGGTGGAGGGAGTGTAGCTGCTGTAAGACGGTCTGTGATGATTGGTATCATCTGGAGCATCCTCGATACCTGCAGCTGTCACTCTGCGGCTCTTGACAGCTGTCGCATCACTGATTTCTGTGCCTTTCCTCTTACTCATTTTGAAACAACTCTCTGGAAATAGAATTAACAGGAAGACATAAATGTCAGATATTATAAGCTAGCTGTGGGATACACAGAAAATGACTTGCATGCACTAATATGCACATGTGGCCGGAGAAACTAAAATTAAAACACACACAGAGGGAGGTGATTTCATTATCTGCTGAGGACATCATTTCATTACTCCACCATATCTTCACTCAGCCAATTGTGGTTTCCTGCTACATTACTGTTCTGAATGCCATGTGAAGAACATTTGAGCAAGATTTTGAATGCATGATTTTTGCAGCATTTGCGAGTATTTTTACACTTTACACAGTTTTTGCTACTTAGAACCCATCGAGTTAAAATATTTGAATACTTTCCATCTCTGGTTGTCAGTGTGTCAGGAAAATGCAAATGAATGAATGAGGTTTTCATGTTTGGCAAAGAACATTGAAAGATGCAGACATCAAATGGCCTACAGCATCATTTTCTAACTTATTTTTTGGACAAATATGGTGTTGGCAGGCATTCATAATGTCCATTACTGCCCTAAGCAAGTTATTCAAGTTCCTCCTTTTCTGAAACTTTGAGACACTTCTGAAACTATGTTTAGATCGTAAAGATGTGACATCAGACCCACAGCAGGGTATATTGAAGATACTAAATAGCTTATGAACAATGCAAACACTGGTTTCAAAGTGTTAGCATGTGACAAAAAAAGAAACCTGTGCCTTTTCTCTTGAAGCCAGGAAGCAACAGTCTGAACCAGCAGTATGAACAGCAACAGGTGTAGTTTTGTAACACAGCTCTGCAGTTAAACATTTATTCCAGATATTGTGTTTCCAGATGTTCTCTAACTGAGCAAACTGAGATAAAGACATGTTAGACTCTGATAAACCTATTTCAAAAGGTTCTGCGTGTGGGAATAGATATGATATTGCTCTAAATAACTATTCTCAGTCAATTCATTTCCGACATATCTTGTATTTTATGTTATCTGGACGTGTTGTGTTTTCCCTCAACTGTGCAGCATTCAAAAAACACTGTAGTCTGTGACGACGTTTTGGCAAGACCACACAACAAAGCACAGGCACGAGACAGCAACAGGTGAATTTCAAACACTTCAAACTTCAGGTAAACTTTAGCTTTCTTTGGATCAGAACAAATATGACAAGCTTGTTATTCTCCTACCATTGTGCGATTGTGAGCAGCCTGCAAAAAATGACACGGGGAGCGAGCACAGTGTTATTTTAAGACTTCCTGGTCAGAGTGTTGCAAACTGAACTGTAGCGCTGACAGTTGTGGGTGTGCTTCATTTCCATACACCGAACCGAGAGCGTGCTGCGTGATTGGCTCTGCGGGGCTACCTGTGCGCGCGTCTAGGATTAAAATCGGACGTGTTTTTTGTTTGTTTGTTTTTTTAATGAAATCATCACGATGTAGATTTTAATCGTGCAGCATTTGGAGTTTTTAAACACACCCAGAGTTTTTTTTAATATTTTGCATGTATTTTTTGACGTATTATTATTATTATTATTATTCATTACCCATATAATGCATAAAGGACACAATGTTATTTACAAACAATGAAAAAGACATAATATAAAGTTTTTAAATCATAATGTTACACAATCCGTTCGGGGTTTTGCCTTATAATTCATATATTAGCGTTATTCTTACCATTGTTGCTTAATTCCATCCCTTGTTTTTGGTAACCTGTTCCCTGACTTGTTTTGTATATTTATCTTGCGTTAAATTTAAAAAACCTATATCTAATTTTTAATGTAGAATAATAATAATATTAATAATCATTTGTTTTATTTTAAAACAATTGGCTACAGTAGGTGGCGGCACACACCTTTAACATTTGTTTGTAGTCTGCCACTGAAACCAAAAAAGAAGAAGAGGCCTTTATAACCCATTTGAGTGCCCGCCTCTTCTACCTACTGCTAAATTCCAATGATGATGAGATGCCTGCACCAAAAACGGTGAGGAAAATCGACTTGTATATAATAATGTCCGCAATATGGTGTGAGTGTCAGAGCCGAATGCTTAACATAAAGATATTTATCTATAACACACTTTGAAAAGCCACGTAAAGTGTGTGTGGATCGTGGGATGTTATGTTTTTTATTGTTATTTTTATTGCCAGTGATTTTGCATGAGGAGCTGGAAGTGAATGATGAAAAGCTCGAAAGGAATCACGGAAACCTGCCGCCCTACGTTTAGGAGAATTTGTGTAAATTCAAGCGCAAAATAACTTATATTATCATTAATAAGCATGCTAAACACGGACAATGATGTTTTCCTGATTAGTTGCATTATTTCAGGAATGCCCGATAACCTTTGATTAAGACTAGAGGGAAGATGAGCGTCTTTTAGGGCCAAAGACATTTCTTTTTATTCATTTTTGTGATTTAAATAAATAAACACATCTGTTAACAGCCATTGTCCCAGTTTCATAACTTCGTATCCTTACCCCAACATTAAGAATTAGCATAGAAATAAAACAGCTTTTGGCCATCAGAGGGATTACAGACCTGTGACCAAAGACCACAGCCTCAGTGGACAGAGTAGATTTTCATTGGATGGATTTTGTGAATGTGTTTAATTTGGTTGACTCCAAAATTAATAACAATTAATTTGGTGTTCATTTTTTTATTTTTATATCTTGCATGGTGAAACTTATATATAATTTAATTTTCATCAGAGAAATCAATGAAATGGTGACAAATAGGCCTCCTTTGTGTGTGTATGTGTGTGCGTTTATGTGTGTATATATACATATATAATATATATATATATATATATACACACACACACTATACCGTTAAGTATTACTTAACGGAGATATATATATACACACACACACAAAGAAGGCCTATTTGTCAGCTTTCCTAACACCCCTTAAAAGAAGGCCTTATTAACCCCACATGAAGCCCTGGCGACCCACAGGTTTGGAACCAGCGCTCTACAATTAAAATACAAACTTTTCATGATTACCAGACCTTGCAATGATATTTGTGAATATGAATGAAACTAATTTTTACAATGGAAGTTACTGACAAAAAAAAAAGATTTTTACAAATATTTATTTAAAAATGGAAAAAGTGCTAAAATTCCTTACAAATAAGTGTGTCCAAAAGTCTTACTGAAAAAAGTAAACTATAAACTCCACCAAATCTACTCCTGACATTTCTAAAATATACTGGATAAATTGAAGTGACAATATTTAAGTAAAATAAAGGTCTCTAATCTTTCATTTGCCAACTATTAAATTAATTGCCAACTAATTTGGCAGTCTATTAATCTGTGTAGGTCATTTTTCAACAAAAGATGTCATAAATTCTCTTATTCCAGCTCCTTAAATATGAATATTTTCAGTCTTTTTTAATCCTCCTTGACAAAATTGTTTTGGGGGTTGTGGACATTTGAGCAAGTCATCTTAGGTTTTGGATAACTGATCAACATTTTTCACCATTTTTTGATAGCTCAAACTGGGAGGTCATCAATTTGTTAAAGTTTAAATAAAAAACAAACAAATGTTTTTTAATACCTCCATGCTGTCTTGCCAATAGCACACTGTTGCACACTCATTATTACTATCAATAAGAAAGTCAGTTATTACTAGCAAAAGTATATCAAAACATCAGTTTACCTGGTCCCCAATGACTTTAAAGCATGAAAACAGTTCAGTGGAGGCATGCAAAAAAAAAAATCTTCATGATTTCAAGGTGAAATATGTTGGGTAGTTTATATATAAATGGTCATTTTGCAAGTGAATTGTTCGTTAAAAATGCCTGTTTTTCTCCAATATTGACACATTTATTTTTTCTATTTGCAGCTGTATTTGACTTCTGACCTTCATAATGTGTTCAATTCCCGGCCTTCCAACGCCAGGATCGGAGGTGCCTTTCCTCATCACAAGGGTGAACCTAAACTACACTTATGGTCTTGTGGAATTATGGGTTAACCTGGATGATAGGAGGAAGCATGTTTACAAGAAGATGAGAGAGGAAATTCAGACTCCTAAAAGGAAGTTTTATGGATCAGAGGGAAAACCAGGGGACCTCTGTCTGGTTTGTATTAGTGACACATGGCACAGAGCTCGGATTGTATCCATTCAAAGTGAAGCTTGCAATGTTTTTCTTATTGATCAGGGGCAGCCTCATAGCACCACAAGTGAAGCTTTAGCATGGGGCCAGAACGACAGTTTTCTCCTTCCTCCTGAAACTGAATCATGCATAGTTGCAAATATCCTCTCCCCTGAGAAAAACTGGCCTGAAAAAGCTACAAAGTTTTTGGTGTCTCTTCCTGGCAAGAAGTTTAAGGGACTGGTTCAACATGTGCTGATGCCAGACAGGACCATTGTTCTTGACATACCAGTTGTTTCCAAGCATATGTGCCAGCTTGGAGTTGCAAAGAAGATTCCAGTTGATGATTTTAAATGTCTTGTACAGAAATGTCTTGAGGCTGACAACATAACGCAGGAACAGAATCTGAATGAGAAGCAACTTGAGAAGCATGACCAGTACTTTTACCCAGAACTATTAACTGATACGTTTGTAACTGTTGACGTGACAGAGGCAACTAACCCATGTAACATATTTTGCAAGCTCCAGATTTTTTCCAAGGCACTGAAGGTTTTATCAGAACAGATGAAGAAACACTATGAAGGGAGCTCAGATTTAGGAGAGACACGACCTTTGACCTGCGGGGATGCATGTGCTGCTAAAGGGATGGATGGCAGATGGCATCGCTCCTTACTAAAGCAAGCCATGACTAGCGATGGCGCTGCTGAAGTTCTGCATGTGGATGAAGGAAAAACGGAATTTGTCCCAATTAGAGACATCAGACCTCTCCATGAAAAATTTCTGAGAATGCCAGTTGTAACGTATCCTTGCACACTTGAAGGTGTAAAAGATAATGGCACAGGGTGGACTACAGACCAGACTGATTATTTGAAATCACTGCCCCTGAAGCACACAGTCATGGCAAAGTTTACCCACCACAACATACCTAAAGATGTCTATCATGTCATTCTCTATGCAGATGATGCTGTTTGCATAAACACATGTTTTATAGAGATGGCAGAGCTTTTTTCATCCCCCCAGACTGAACGAGATTCAAGAAATGCCCTGAATGAATCCAGTCCCTCGTCATTTCTCAGAGATGAATGTTTACAGAGCAAAGTCATCGTTAATACTCATGATTTAGCAGAGGAAAGTTTGTCTTGCAGCAAGAACCTAGAAGTGAATGGCAGGAGAGATGAACCCACCTCTGGAGTTGATGACAAAGAGAGTTCGGAACATCCAGACTCCCTTATGAAGAACAATGGGCATCTTTCAACAGGTTTCTCCTATGAGTCGCAAAATGCTTGTGAAGAAAGGAAATGCATTGAAAAAGTAGCATCACATGAAGAAGGTCTGCTGCTTCACGGGGTAGATACTGAAACATCATCTGACAGTGCATGCGAGCTTCTGACCCACAAACATGCACAGGCTGAAGCTCTCTTTCAAAGTCCTCCACAGGTCCAATCAGATGTATACAATTACTCCACACACAATATTGAGGTGAATGGAAAAGAAAAAGTGTGGATAACCAATTCAGAGAATGTCAACCAATTCTACTGCCAACTGGAAAGGAATTCTCAGTTATTTGACAAAGTAATGGAAAATGTTAATCAACTAATTAGCCAGCCACAGTGCACAGATAAACCAATTGGACTTAATAGCATTTGCCTTGCTAGGTACACTGATAACCAGTGGTACAGAGCTCAAATAGTAGAAATGTCTCCAGAACTTAAAGTTCACTTCGTTGACTATGGTAACACCTTAGCAGTGAGGGAATCAGACATTTACCCCTTACCCACTGAAGCAACTATGGCCAGAACTACTCCGGTGCTTGCTGTTCCACTTGGACTGTTCGAAGTCCCTGCAGAAGTGCCCCAGGAAGTCAATCAGTGGTTTGCAGATTGTGCTATTGGCCTAAAGTTCACTATTTCAGTTGTAGCAAAAGAGGAAAATGGGAAACTAATTGTTGAACTGTTTGAGGGACCTCTGAATGTAAATGTCACGGTCAGAGAGAGGATATCAAAGATGATGCGACATGAGACAACTGGTCTCTTTCAGCAGACTGACCAGCAGCTCTTAGACAGCTCAGAAAATGCCACTGCACTAAATGAGGACTATTCAACACAAGGGCTTAAGAATGTATCATCATTAACAAAGATGACAGAAACAAATAAAGTCCACAGTGGCAATGGAACATATGCAAGAGACGAGATGAATTCACAATCTATAACTAATGCCTCTGTACGAGAGATTGAACAAGAAAAGACTGTAGGTGAAGGAGGAAAACCAGCTCCAGATGTCCTTCTTGTGGAGAGAGAAATAGAAGATGGCCACAGGGATTCAGAAATCAGACAACTTTCCCCTCCTTCTTGCCCAAAGGGAAATGTGAACATATTCAAGTGGCCAAACATCTCTCAAAACACAACAGAGGTATATGCCTCTTGTATTGTAGAACCCCATTTCTTCTGGTGTCAGTATGCCAACACAGAGGAGCTCATTGAAGTGACGAGGCTTGCCCAAGAAGCTGGACAGGCACAAGAGGACATGATTTTCTCAGAGACTCTTGGTCCTGGCAGACCATGCCTTGCTCTGTTTTCCGATGACAACCAGTGGTATCGAGCGCAAGTAATTCACAGAGTTCAAGATGCATTCAATGTCATGTTCATTGACTATGGGAACGAGTCTGAGGTTGACGTTAAGAATGTGAGATCACTGCCTCAGAGTCTGCTGGAGAAGGCTCCTCAGGCCTTTCTGTGCTGCCTGAATGGATTTGATGTGTCCAAAGGCTCCTGGGATGACAAAGTGTACAATGACTTCTACAGTCTTCTGATCAATAAACGATTAAAACTGACAATGTTCAACATGGACGACCATTCAGAGGCTGCAGTTCCTCAGTATGCAGTGGAAATTGAGTGCGAGGGAGTGGTTGTGAATACAGAAATGCAGAAATATTGGAGGTCAGTTGCCAAAGAGCATGTTTCGATAAAACACCCTCCAACAGAAACTTTAATCCAAGATGGTCAAACTGAGTCCAACATGCCACATCTCAATGTTTTCAAAGGAAATATGAATACTTGTAGGTACAAGTGGCCAAACTTTTCCCAAAACGCAACAGAGGCATACGCGTCTTGTATCGTGGAACCCCATTTCTTCTGGTGTCAGTACGCCAACAAAGAGAAGCTAAGCAAAGTATTAGAGCTTGCTCAAGAAGCAGGACAGGCACAAGAAGACATGATGTTCTCAGAGACTCTTGGTCCTGGCAGCCCATGCCTTGCTTTGTTTATCGATGATAACCAGTGGTATCGAGCACAAGTCATTCGCAAAGTTGAAGATGCATTCGATGTCATGTTTATTGACTATGGGAATGAGTCTAACATTGACATTAAGAATGTGAGATCACTGCCTCAAAGTCTGCTTGAGATGGCCCCTCAGGCCTTTTTGTGCTCTCTGAATGGATTTGATGTGTCCAAAGGCTCCTGGGATGACAAAATATATGAGGACTTCTACAATTTTTTGGTTGGTAAACGACTCAAAGTGACAGTGTTCAGCATGGACTACCATTCAGAGATTGCAGTTCCTCAGTATGCTGTGGATGTTGAGTGCAACAGAGTGATTGTGAATACACACATGATGAAATACTGGAAAGGACTGGACACAGGCCATGCCTTGGCTGAAAGTTTGGGATCAGGTTAGTAGACTTGATGAAATAATTTTTTAAAGTTTTATGCTTTTTTAATGAATGTCATATTCACTAGCTTATTCATTGCTGTTTGATCTTATGTCTTCAGTGGACCAGGATTATGAGGAGTGTTCGGTTTAAAGTAATCAAACAGCCACAGAGTGAAAGGTAAGACTTGTTTTTCTCATCCAGTTTGTCCTCTACAAGCATTTAATAAATGTCCAGAGGGTTCTGATAAAACTAACGAAAAAAGGATTGGTGAATTATTTATGTTTAGACATTTACGCACTTTTAAAATTTTAACATGTGATTTAATTTTTTTTTTCAGCTCTTGGCCAAGATGAATGCACATGGGGAAACCTGGTTGTGAAAGAACAATCTTTTGTAAACTGAATATAGATGTTTATCTTGTGAGAAATTTTACTAACTGAATGAAATATATCTTGTATTAATTTGTGAATAAACTTACAGTGCTTGCATGGATGAATAAGGGGCTTAATTTTTAGTGAATTATACACATGGACACATACACACACAGCCTATTCAAAAATTATACACGTATTTGAATAGGCTGTTTTGCATTCCATTGGCTATGCAAATCTTTACAAATGGCCAGGGAATAGCAGACATCTTGCTATTTAGCATAACTGTATTAAGATTTACAGTCACACTGCCTATATAATTTAATGAATATGGTGACGTTTTTGATACTGGAGCTCAAATTCTGCTGTTCTGGTGTTGTCATCAAGAAATCTTTGCATTCACAATGGTACCAAACTTAAACACCCTTCACCTTACATATAAAAAAGACTCTACAAAGAGGTTTTTAAAGTTGGGCAATTAAACATTTTTGCAATATTTCCATTACGGATAAATGCTACCAAATCTGTAGATAAATCATTAATTCTATCATATTCTAAGGCTGTGGTTAACCATTTTAAAGGTGGGCGGGAGTATGACTTGTCATTGCTAAACACTTGTTGGCAACACATAAAGGTATTCATAAATTCTGTTGAAGATTCTTCTAGATATGCACGAATATTTGTCTTCCCCAATGACCTATTTATCTGTTTAAGCAAGTAATCTTCATCACTGATTACAGGCACAAAGAGTCTTACTTGCACACAAAAACATTTGTTAGACAAGACATAGTTCATTTTGAGCTGTTAGAAAGACAAAACAGATTCATTATCATTGCAGTACTCCAGATATTGTATTACTTCACGATGTTAAGTCTGAATTGTATTATTCAGTCATAAGAAATGTTAGGAACATTAAAAACATTAATGACATTACATTAGCATTACATTCATTACATTACACCACTGACAGAACCACATATACTAACTTACTTACCTTTACACTTACCTCCAATGTTTGAATGAAACAAAAAAGTGTCTCGAATTTGGTTAAAATTATACTAAAAGGGTCCTTAAAAGTATTGAATTTAAGTGTCTATTACCTGTAGACAACCTAGCGATGAGGCAGGGTTTTTTTTTTACCGCCATGTTTGTTTTGCTAACGTTAGCTTAGCTAGACTTCTTTAGTCACAAACTTTAAATACTAACGTAATTCCTCCACCGCGTTATTAAATGACTTTTAAAAAGTATAGGCTCATTAAGTTGAACCTGTTGAGTGTCTCTGTCATGTACCTGTAAGACAAACACCGTAGTTTCATAGTACATACAGGAGGTGGCAGCATTTAATGTTTATGAGCCCGGGCTCTCTTGTGTTGCACAACTGTTGCTAGGCAACCACAGTAACGAAATGACGGAGTTGCACCAGGCGGCGGCAGCGGGGGATTTTGATCGAGTTGAAGAGATTCTGAGGCGAAATGAATGTAATCCCAACCAAAGAGACATCGACTGGAGCTACAAGACACCTCTTCACTGGGCAGCAGCTAAAGGTAGTTACGTTTCAGGGGAAATTTACCGAGTCATTTCTCCTGGTACACCTGCAGGTAACAGTTTCGCTGTCGCCATTGCTTCCTGTAACGGTCGCGAGAGTAGATGTGCAAAATGCTCTGAAAGTTGACAGTTTTTATATTTAACTCTTTGGCATGCTAAGTTGGCCTTTTTTCCTCAGCCACGACTGTGCCCACATTTTCTGTGTTGCTGCATTAAACTTATAAAATTGCTAAAATCACACAGTCTGTAGGAGGCTTGAAAGGGGCCACAAAGACTACAGATGTTTGGTTGATTTATCTGAAGAATGGCTGATTCAAGTAAAATGCTTCCCCTCTTTCATTCTTTTGCTTTTAAATATTATAATTATTTCTACCACTGAAATAACACTGTACCAAAAATAGCATAATTGATCCAGAAATACAAGATGCATTATCATTTATGTCAGCATTTTCTTTTCAGAAATAAAACAACCTTACCAGTTTGTCCCCCAGGCATGTGGTTAACAAAATGAAAAAACCCTGCAAAGAAAATGATGAGGTGGTTAGTAGACAAGAAATAATTTTACTGGGCCAAAGGTTTACTCATTTGGGAACTTATCTAAGATTTACTGTAAGATTTATTGAAGTGGCAGTTTGTTTCTACGTCAAAATTCATTACATTATTACACACACACACACACACACACACACACACATAATTTAATGAATATAAATGTGTGTGTAATAATTTAATATATTTTTCGTATAAGATAAATAAGGGTCTATGTATACCAGTGTACATAAAGTTGTGTAGCCTATATACTATGATCAGGATTATGCATATTTAGATATAAGGTGTATATGTGTACACCAGTACATAAAGCCTATGACAAGCCTTGTCTGGCCTTACTTTGGTGGAGCTTTTGATAATGGTTTAATTTTTTATTAAATGGGCAGTATTAAATAAGTTTATTGGCTACTTCTTTCTACTCTCTTTTTAGCACATATAAAGTCTGCTGTATTTGTTGTATTTTGCATGTTTGGAATAAAGAAGTCAATCAAGACAGGAGATGACATGAAATTGCTGAAGGTTGTCAGTTTTAATGAGAATTTGCAACCTGGCTCCCAGCCTATTCCAAACAAAAATATATATGTCGTAATGTTTGTTTTTCTTTTGATTAAGGTACTTTATTATGTGTAATTTTGAAAATGACAATAAATGGTCTCAACAGACCCTTTTTATCTAACCCCTTGCAACCCGAGCAAACTGGTCTGTAATATAGTTATACATATACAAGTACAATGATAATACATACGGTTTTGATGGACATTTTCCCCTAGTTTTTGATCATTTTCCACCCCACCCCCCCTTTTATAAAACTAATTTACAGATCGTTTTCTTTGTCAACTTTAACTAATTTCTTGCAATTTGTGGGACATTTCTTGCCAAGTTGGTCATTGCCTTTATTTTCCTATGATTTAGAAAGAAATCAAACCAATTTACTTAGGTTAAAAGGATCAAATTTTTTTTTGTAAAAGGCATCTGAAGACAGCACAAGAAAACTGATGTCAACCCAAGTTTCACAGGGTTACTCTGAGATGAATATTCCTTGAAAATAATCAATAAGAAGTGTTATAAGCTTATTGTATTGTTAGAAAGTCAAATCAGGACAATATTAGCCCTATAAAGTTTTCTGGTGACACTCAGATTCAACGTCCATTCCAATATTTAGATACAGATATTTTTTTAAAAAAATCTTGTGTAAGAGCTATAAATCTTTATGATTTTTGGACCTGTAATCTTACATTTCATCTTTACTTTAAACACAGTTTAAACACAAATTATGTATTTTTAACAATACAGTTAGTAGACTGAAACCTGCCTTGTGCTTCGTCCTTGCCCACACGGCCATCCGATCCAACCCATGCTTGTGAAAAAAGGGCATTACTCTACTACAGTCCACTTTAGATGATGTGGGACACTGTGATTGGCTTCGAGACGTCCAATCAAATAATTCTATCCATTCAGTTCAAGTTAGATGACCGTAATCAAGTTTTCTGATATTTTAGTTTTAAATACGCAACAGAGGCATTATCCAATTAAATATGTACTTACATACATTTCCAGAACAGAAAACTGAACTTAAAAAAAGCCCTAAATATGCATTTTGGGCATTTCCTTTCCAGTAGTCTGAAAGAAGACACATTATGGAAGCAAAAACCCCAAAATTCAAAAATGACCAGCTAATTGAAACTTATTTAAAAGAGATTAATTTAAAAAAGGTTTCACCAGGGGTTTCTTATAATAAGTAATGGATAAACCTTGTGTGTGCTGTTGTTGCATTACTGAATGTATGTGGGGTTTTCTTTTTCTTCTGTTGCTTCCATTTTCTTGGTATATGAATTTCCTTTGCACCAATAAATAAGAATTTGTTTTTAAAAGGCAGGATTTTTTTTTAAATCACCAGGTTCTTAAATGCAGGTGTCAGATCACACTGTGGGGCCTTTTTCCACAGGACATACAGAAACAGTCAGGATCCTCATCGAGCATGGGGCCAGGCCGTGTCTGAGGACAGAGCATGGATGGACCCCTGCCCACTCTGCTGCAGAGTCAGGCCGACTGGCCGTGCTGCGGCTGCTGCACTCCCTGCATGCCCCTATAGACAAAGAGGACTGCTGTGGAGACAAACCAGTGCGAATAGCCGAAATATACGGACACAAGGATTGCGTTCGATTCCTTAAAAAGTATGAAATGGAGCCCAGCTTTTACAACTCTTCTACCACTACTGTTATTTCATTCTTAACTCCTCTCACACTGTCACACTTTAATTAGATTTTTCTTCTACATACAGAGTTGTTCTTTCAAATAGACAGCCCAATAATCTTAAATGATTTAGTTAAATAAGTAATTACCTGTTTTTTATATGTTGTAGAGCAGAAATTGAGTGCCAGGCCTACCGCAAGATGGCAGCCCAGAAAGGGATTTCATTGGATGACACAGACGAGGAGTGGGCAGAACATGGAAAAGAAAATGAAGAAAACAGGATCTCTGGCAACATTCAGACGTAGGCTTATACTCACCTTTGCACAACAAAAGTGTGAACAAGAATTTACAGTGTTTCAGTGCTTTAATTAAAAATTAAAAATGTGTAATATGCAGTATTGTTAAAATCACATATCACATTATTATGTCATTTACTTTCACATTATAGTCTAAATAAATCTAAAGCGACAAACAAAAATACAGGTTGGAAATATTTATCTATCAAACAAACATTATGCATTGGACTTCTATCATAGGTAATTAATCAAAACATAACAAAGAAAAATGTGTAATATACAGTATTGTTAAAATAAAATATCACATTATTATGTCATTTAATTTCACATTATAGTCTAAATAAATCTTAAGCGACAAACAAAAATACAGGTTGGAAATATTTATCTATCGAACAAACATTATGCATTGGACTTCTATCATAGGTAATTAATCAAAACATAACAATATAAATGTAACTTAAGAAGCTATTATCTACAGTTTTATGTTTAAAACGCAGTGTGTTTTCTGTTGAAGAGTGTACTTATTTTGAGACAATTTTCACTTCTTCCTAATTGAATCTAGCTTTGTGGTGCTGTCAGTAGTTGATGCTGGAGCCTGGAGAGCAGAAGAGAAGGATGTGTAAAATTAATAGTCACTGTATTGATTTACATGAGTAAACCCAGTTGTTGCACATTTACCTTTTTCCTCAGACGATTCCGCAGTGCTTCACGGGTCTGTCAAAATTAGATTAAAACTTTTGTAAATGATGCTATACTACCTTGTTTCTGGTTTTTGCTGTAATTAAACATTTGACTTCTTAAAAAAAAAACAAAACTTTTTTTAATAGTTAACTTCTGACAGCGTGGTGGCACAACAGCACAATACGCCTGCCCTGAACAGGCTGTGTAAAGCTGGGCTGTCCCAGACGAACGATGACCAATGTGAAAGAAATGTGGCGATATCTTTGGTCGTGGTTCTAAAATGGTGGTCCTACATTGCGCAGTGAGAGAGGTTCGAAATAGCTGCTGTTACAGCCTACGTCTACAAACCAACCAGTAGAAATGCAGCATGAAATGACACTGCTAAATGCTAGTGGATGCTAATATATACATCAAGCTCTCACTGCAAAATTGGCATGCTAAGTTGGCCTTTTTTCCTCAGCCACGACTGTGCCCACATTTTCTGTGTTGCTGCATTAAACTTATATAATTGCTAAAATCACACAGTCTGTAGGAGGCTTGAAAGACTACAGATGTTTGGTTGATTTATCTGAAGAATGGTGATTCAAGTAAAATGCTTCCCCTCTTTCATTCTTTTGCTTTTAAATATTATAATTATTTCTACCACTGAAATAACACTGTACCAAAAACCAAATGTACCAAATAGCATAATTGATCCAAAAACACAAGATGCATTATCATTTTGTCAGCATTTTCTTTTAAGAAATAAAACAACCTTACCAGTTTGTCCCCCAGGCATGTGGTTAACAAAATGAAAAAACCCTGCAAAGAAAATGATGAGGTGGTTAGTAGACAAGGAATAATTTTACTGGGCCAAAGGTTTACTTAAAGATCTTACCGACAATACCTGGAATGAGTTCAGCAAGGTAAAGACATAATTGACTACGAAGACCAGGATTCCAGCTGTGAGGTCAAGAAGCATCACGGCGAAGCCAAAAGCCCAAGTCACCCCAAAGATCGGAGTCAGAAGGATAACCGATCTCAAGACTGTTACAGCAGCTCTTCTGTCATATTCATTCAATTTTTCTGTATGAGCAGCATGGTCCAAAAGCTTGAAGATTACAACCGCCATGGAGAATACATTGAAGAGGACAATCACAGCAACTGGTACAACAAATGTATGGATGGACCCTTTCATAAATCCAGAATAAATCAGCCAACACGTGTCTTTAGAGAAATACTCGCCATCTGCTCCAGCCTTATAGGTAAGGAACGTGACAACAACTATCAGCAAAGGACACACATAGCCCATTGCTATGGAGAACTTCAGGTAGACTTTCTTGCTCAACTTATGGAACAAAAAAACTGACTGGTGAAGAAGCATGCTGCTCAGACAAAACATCCAAAAAAACATGGACAGGTAACAGAAATGCTTCAACAGGACAGAGACCTTACACCACAATTCCGAAATATTGGGTCCAGAGGATGCTATAAAAAAGGAGTCTGCAACTAGCAAACAAAGAGAGATGTTTACATGGGCAGTATGGCGTAGATATAAATTATCTGTTTTAACTACAGCGTTCCAGACGGCCAGCTCTACCCCGAGGCTGATAATGAGAGAAACAATTGATACAGACAGTCCAATGTAGGTCACCTCCTCTATCCAGGGGATCGTCAACTGATACCTCGACATTAGGATGGCAAATGAGGACAAATGTTCGCAAATGCAAAGACCCTCATTAGAAGGACCCATCCATTTGCATCCATCTTCAGACCAGTCATGGGTGTTGTTGTTCCAGGCGACACACTTTATGATGACATCGCGATTCCTCGGTTTGAGCAACTTAAAGTTGATATTAATCGTAACTGAATCCAATTGTTTTTCAGCAGTTGTTGACACAACAATGCTGTTAGGCTCGTAGGCCGTATCATTTCTGGATAAATACTTCCCTAGCTCTTTAAACCCAGCTGTTTTCACAGTGCCATGGTCGGGACTATCAAGACTGACGCTAACATCAAACACTGTGTTTTTACATTCTGAGCTCTGTTTGCAGTTGAATGAGTCTACCTCAATGTTTTTCTTTTTAGGGGCATTTGTTAAGTTTGACATTTCAATCAAGGTCTCGACAGAATTCAGGAATGTCTCAGCCACTGAAGTATTGTCTTCATCAGTCTTTAATATCCATGAGTCGTTAAGAGAGCTATCCAACAAATTGCTGGATGACTGCAAAAAGTCCTGAAAAAACAAACAAAGAAGCTTGTTTTAATTGCAGTTGGGTCAAATACAACATGTTAGCTCAAAGTCAAGCAAAATTTTTCCTCCTGGTGATGGAAAATACATCTATTTGACTTGCACTATGTGAACACAGTATTGGGCCACACCTCTTAATCACTGAATTCAGGTGTTTCATTCAGTCCCATTGCCACAGGTGTATAAAATAACCACCTAGTCATGCAGTGGAAGCTGTTATAGCTGCAAAGGGGGGACCAACTTCATATTAACACCTATAAATTTAGAATGGGATGTCATAAAAGCCCAATACATAAGTCCATATAGTGTATTTTTCACTGGATATTGACACAAAGTAGTCATAATTGACAGCCCTAAATTGTAACCCTTAAGATTTCAGTCCTGGTTAATCTGAAGACACCCGTGGTTACCATAGTAACAAATGAATCACCCAGCATCTTCAAAAGATGGGGAAAAAAGCTAAACAAAGTTGTTGCCATCTGCAGTTCCTTAAATTGCCACCTGAGGCTCGATAAGCGAGTTGATCCCCATAGATTAAAAAGAACTTTAACCTTTCATGACATCTCTATGGGAGATGAATTTTTATATAACTCTTCTATTTTTATTAAAGGAATATTTTGCTGCAAAATGACCATTTGTCTATCAATTACACCCTGCGGGTCATGAAAAAAGGTGATTTGAGGTAAATGGAGACCATTTTTAACAACCCCAAAACTATATCAAAACTCTCACACAACTGGTACAGTATGATCCAGTTGTATCCTTCCTAAACACATGCATTTTCTATAAAACATTATGATTTAAATCGTGTCAATACAAACAATAGCATGCACATTTAGGGTGTGAGTGTTTTATATTGAAACATTTTAGTTCCATGTTAGTTTGAATTCATGAAAATCATAAGGGTTGCTGCTTTAAATGAAAACTGAAAGTTTTTTGCCTCTATTTCGGTTGAAAAGGAATAATTGGAATCAGTAAACAAACACTGTAAAACTTACATTCCTTGTCGAAACATTTATGCTTATTTGCTTTTGACTCATACTGGAGAGTACTTGAACAGATGCATTAATATTTGAGAAACTGTTGATGTTGTGTGGTTCAGCTGTGACGTTGTCAAGGAGGACAAACACTTTTGCAGCATTTTCATTTAGTGAGCCAAGTCCGGTGTCTGCAGTCTGTAACAACAGCAATGATTAATGGGCGTCAAAATGTAAAAGTTTTCTGCCGCTAAATATTTTATTTCAAAAACTGCTGTAAAGGCATGAAAAGTAATTGATAATCCTCTCTATATTATTATGTAGTACTCAGTAGACAGTAGATAACAGTAGATAAAAGCTTTCACACAGTAGGCTATTTTATAATTTTTTATATTCAGCTTCTAAGTTTGGTATGACTCACATTCCTATCACATACTGGAGATCTTGTTTTATAACCATCAGTTATCTAAGTTAGGCTTACCTGTGCTTTCTGCAGCACTTGGTCCAATCTCTGGTTCACACACCGTGAAATCTTGGGTTTCCAATCCCCCACTGTAGAGCTGAAATGATTGAGCAGTTGTATAAGTAATTGAATAAGTCACATTTAAGCAAAAAATAAATGAATTAAAAAATCTTAAACTCATTGGTTCCAGATCCTCACATCATAAGTTATCTCATTCTTCTGTGATAGGAAATTAAATACAGTACTGAACAAGCAATTCTTATATGCATTTTTCACAATTTTCTCACAATATATAGACAAAACACTTCATGTATTAAGTGTGTGTGGGGGGGATCAGCAGATTATTTGCTAATAAAAATGATAATTAGTTGTAGCATTACCCGTTGTTGCAGAGCCTTTGTTCTTTTCCAGCCGAGTCCTTGCATTTCAACACTGCAGTGAATCCAGCTTTGGTTTCTTTCCAATCACCGTCAGCCTCACAGAACCGATCATTTTCTGTTTTGAAGAAGAAAAATTAAAGCTAGATTCATTATTCATATATCTAACAGTATTACTTATTTTATACTGTGTTCTATTTCTTATATCACTATAATACTGTATTACTACCAGCCTATATTGTTGTTTTTGCCGGCTGCTACAATGTTACAACTTCCAGCGTTATCTTTACTGTGTGTGTGTGTGTGTGTGTGTGTGTGTGTGTGTGTGTGTGTGTGTGAGACTTCATGGCAAAATATGGTGCCACTTAGTGTAGCTGGAAAAACCACAGAAGTGGTTTTAAGTATCTTACATTGTGTTCATGTTATTGTCTGTCTGTAGACGGATTTACAGATTTTATCAATGCATTAGCATGACGGCTGTGCAGGATGCAGTCACCAAACTATACATGTGTAGTTTAGATCAATGCAAACAGTTCAAAGATGGGTGCGCACTGAAGAAAGTGGCCAAAAGTAAAGTGGGTGGAAGTGGGGAAAGGGCTACTGAATATCATGCTAGTCTCTTCTATCTCTATTTTACATATTTCATTGTTTTGTCATGGTATAGCGTGTGTATAGTACATATAGGTAGGTAATGTAGTTTATCAAGAGCGAAGCATTGTTGTGGGATTTTCAGATAAAAATAATATAGGTAGGGTTGGGTACCCAAAGTCTGTGCCAACATGGCACCGGTTCCTATATGACTGATACCTGCCAGATCAAATGATAACACAAATTTCGGTGCCTCATTTTGTTGTTTGACTGTTTGAGTAGAGAGAGAGAGAGAGAAAATGGCCATTCATTTAGAGGGCATGCTTTCTTTAGAATTTATTATTTTTGTTTACAGTTATTAGCAGTTTTTTTCCTTGAAGATTTTTTGTGATTGCTAAAATCTTTGTGCATTTTTTTTTCTGTTGAAATATTTTGGTGATTTTTTTTCCCCCTCTTGAAATCTTTGGTGATTTTTCAATTATTTCTGTGATTTTATTTCTTTTAAGAATTTTGGTGATTTTTCTTTCTTTATAATTTTATTTATTAGATGAATTATTAAATGCTTTGAATTTATCCAAATCAATAGTTTTAAGTATACTTTAAACTGTTCAGTATGCTGAAATACTTTCATGTTTAAATCTGCATTTGCAATTTAAAAAAAGATGTCGTTTATTGTCATTAACAGTTTTATTTTTTTTGTAAGTATTAGCTTAGGCACCAGTATTGTTTTAAAAGTACAGTTTAAGCACCAGTATTGGAATAAACCCAAACAATACCCAACCCTATGGACACTATATTTTTCATTACATTGCGGGATTATTTGAAGGTAATAAATAGTGCATGAAATTAAGAAACTGGGAAACCTAGTAAAAATGTAAAATAATGCATTGTAAAATATGGATGTAACATCAGACCAAGTCACTGTTTTAAGACAATTTTTTATCAAATACTTAAACATACCGTATATGATATTGATATCAGTTGATGCAGTTCTGCTTTCATTGCACCTGTTTGTAAAAGTGCAATTTACTTGTGGTATTTTCGTTCGTTCGTTACATTTGAGGATTGTATAAACTGCATGAACTTCAGTTTTTCCATTTTTCTCAGAAGGACCTGCAAGGATCACATTCACACATCATGCATTTTCAGTTTGCACAAGGATTCGTTGAAATGAATAGGAAAAACAAACAGAACACAGGATAATGTACTCACTAGCAGGTTGTATCTCTCCCAAGACGTTTTTTTTGTTCCATGACACAATATAATTTTCATGGCTGCGCTCTATCTCACACTGGACTCTTATATTCAGTAAATCTGAACTTTTAGTGCAGCGTGGAAATGGTGGATCAGTGGTGATTTCAATGCTTGGCAGGAGGGATATGTCCAATACAGCGCTGGCTTGATGAGTTATGGTGTAAAAATCTGACATCTGATGATAGGCACATGTGTAATTCCCTGAGAAAAACATTAAGACAAGTTATTAGAAGGTGTTATCACCCATTAAAGGTCCAGTGTGGAAGATTCAGTGCCATCTAGTGGTTGAAACTTCTCCTGAGCGCCAGGAGTGTGGGATGACCAGAGGGTCGATGCAAAAAGGCAAAGTGCATATGGCCCCATCTAGAGCCAGTGTTTAGTTTTTTTTAAACATTATGACTACTGTAGAACAACAAGATGGACTCCATGAAAGAGAACCTGCTCTGTATCATAGATTGTATGTAAAGATGGACGACATGATAGCTCCATGGATGTATTAAGAATCTGGATACAGCCATGGAGGCTGGGCCTTGTTCATTCCTATGAGAGCTGCATGAAGTAAAAAAAAAGGTATAAAATACCCAGACATACTAGCCCATAAGGCATGTGCACTGAAGACTTACTGCGGCTGAGCACAGCCGAGTGAAAAAATAATTTATTGATTTACAAATGTCTCTTTCCCAATGCAAGTCAATGGGGAAACTCTTTCTGGGCCTGTGGGCATCACATGACCGACCCGGACGATGTAATTCCAATTTTGGCCACTATATAAAATTTGCATCAGAGCCTGGCGCACTTCCTGGGTACTTGGACAGCTCCCCAAAACTGAAGCTTAAACTTCTTGATCGCCTCCTGGTGGCCTCAAAGTACATGCCAAATAAGTTTTCCCAAAGATGGTTTCTGTCGTTTAAGGTAGTTCCCATCACCCTGATGTTTACTTAAGTGTTTGTTTTCATGATAAGTTTGATTTTAATGAGTTATTCAATTCTTCAAAAAGGGGATTTGTTGGACAGGTGTTTTGGTGGGAACGCCCCTGCACAGACTCTGGCTCCGAATGACATCACTAGTGCAAGATGGCTGCGGCTGCATGCCAGATATTTTGGCTTCACTTAAACATAGCAGGGTAAGTGGGGACACCTCGTCCATCTTTATATAGATCTACAGTCTTTGCTCAGTAAGTGGATTTAAACAGCTCACTTTAATGTAACAAAAGAACAATGATTTTTAATTTCAGGTGGTTATCTAATGAAAACCATTATGAATATTATACTCTATTTTTGCCAATAGATGCCCCTAAATACTCTGCGCTGGATCTTTAGGTTGATGTGGAAAACTTGGTAGCAAATTACTTTTCACATCCATCAAATACTGAGCAACATTAGCATCGTGTTTCTATCCACCTCACGAATGAGGGAAATATCTGGTTGTTTAGCTGCAAAGTCCTTCTCTATGTTCACCAACTACTTACTACCTTTGTTTAATAATACCACACCTTAAAATACTCTGTTACACGTAAAATGTATAATTTTCTTTATTCCACACGTTCTTTTGTTCTCGTCAAAATATGTGGTCTATTTTCCCCACAGTTTTTCCCTCTGAGACTGGAGCAAATTGGCATCATTTCTTTTCAAAAACATTGTAAGAAAGCAATGAGCAATTAAAAAAGAAATGACCAAGAAACTAGCAAAAAAAATGTACTTGGAAATTAGTATGAAACAAAAAACAAGAAAAGGAAAAAAAGACCATTTAAAAAACAAGGTGTTATGCGGAAAGGGTACCTAAAATTTTAAATGACTTCATAACATTATCTTTAATATGTATATATAATAACTAAAAATGTAGTTTCTCCCTTGTTTTTTTTTAAATTATCCCTAGACATTTTAAAAATTATTTTATAAATCTTCTTATTTCTTGCAATTTGTGGAACACTTCTAAGCAAGTCGCTGTTTACAGCACAAGAAAAACAATATTGCTCCAGATTTCAAAGGGTTACATACAGTACTTGAGCAGATTCACTTACTGACTTTCCTCCTCCGATTACTCATTTACACACTCACTGTGTGTCGGGACCAATATGTAAAATGTACAGCAGCTGAAACAACCATACCTGCCCAGCGTTGTGATAGGTTCTCCAGTGTCACAGTGGTGTCACGGGTTGTAGATTGCACCTTTGACTCTGTGCCATTAAATATCTCAAATGTTTCACCAACAACATTCTTCAGCTTCCACACTGGTGCAGTTTTCAGGTCCTCCTCTAATGTGCATATCAGCGTGGACTTTTTGTTGTAACACACAGGGTTTTTCGGCATTTTTAAATCCACAACACCTGTGGAACATAAGAGCTGAATCAGTGCAGAATCCAAACTTCATCCAGAAGGTGTGATGTGTGTCTGTCAGTGAGTCTGTACCTTAACTTTAACTTTATTATGCAATCCGGTCAACAGAAACAATATTGGCATTGTGTGCAGTGTTACAGTTACTTTTCAAATGTTATAGGTGCCTCAGCTTGGAAAAGATTCGACTCGCAGTTAGAGGCTCGGAGAAGAAATTCTATAAACTCTGGGAGCCCTTTTTGACATGCCTTCACATCCAATCAGCATAGGCTAAAAGCTACTTAAGCTCTGTCCTTGACTTGATAATAGCTCCTGTGTAAGTTACTATAATTTTTAACTTTCTATTTGTAGACACTGTGCCTTACATCTATCTCTGAGAACCGGGGATCAAATGTAATGCTTTAAATTACTTTGCAGTCATTAAAATAGTTGAAATTGACAGGGTAACTAGTAATCTGTAACCTATTGGGTTTCTTTTCTTTTCAATAATCGTTTTATTAAGCTTTTCTGTGATAGAAAATAGAAAATGTTAAAGAAAAACCAAAACCAAGAATACAAAGAATCCTAATGGGTGCACCCCACCCCACTGTTACATATAATTACCTTTAGTCTCCAAATTAAGAGTTGCTGATAAACTGGCATTCAGATGTTCGGATTTTTCAATCAAATCTTGTGGCTTGACTTCGCCAGCAATGATGAATTCGAAATGTGCGATGATGCTTCCAGCCCTTCAGTAAAAAAATAATACTGATTTCAGTCACAAACTGAAAACAGGAAAATGACAGATTTGGGGTTTCTTTTTAATACTTACTTGTATTTAGTAATTCTTAAGGTGTCAAATCCCTTCAAAGTGCTGTACACTTTTTTCAACTGCAAGAAAAAAAAAAATCATTCATATAATTTTGAACACATTGGTTTACCATTTGTGAATGAAAAAACTTAAATGAATTACAGTATCCTTGATCTAATACAGATAATTAACAATGTAATGTGCTGATATTTCAGAAATTTTAGTTTTTACCTCCTGTAACAATTTTCCGTTACAGTCCTTGAATTCCTCACTGTCTTTATCTCCCAGACATGAATGATACTTTAGGTCTTGCAAACGAATTATTCCTTTGATAGCAACTGTGGGTTCAAAAAAAGACTCTTGTATGCTTATGACACAAACGTACACATACATATGCACATGCAAAAAGTAAAAGGTTTAAAATAAATAAATAAAAACACCAAATACCTGTCTTGCTTGAAACACACATGTGAGCTGAGTTACTGGCAAAGGTGCATGTTTCGTTGCCACAACATTTCTGATCAGATTGACAAAGTTTATCACTCCATGTGAAGTTAGACTTGCAGTGACACTTTGAGCCATCCGAGACGTTTTCACAGACTGATTAGAGAGAAAAAAAATTAAACTCAGGGATCAATCTTTTTTTACTAATTAAAATTAATCACAGTGCTCAGTGATTGAAATATTAGAAAAATGTTTACCTGTTGTTATTTCAAGGCTGTCAACGTTCAGGCTGGTATCACTCACAAAAGGTTTCAGTATCTCGGTTACATTTTGGATTGCATTTTCCTCTATCGTCAGTTTGACATAATACATTTGTGTTGAATTTCCTGAAACATGCAAAAAACAAACAGACATCAACTTAAATAAGGTACATTTTGAAATATCACATACAATTTGTCTTTAAGATCAATTTTATGCTCATTTTGAAACTCATAATCATTTTACCTGTTTTGACAGCCTGCAAAATCCAGAAGACAAACATTCAATTTAATGCAATTCAGTGTTAGAATTTTGTATTTTAAAGGGACAATTAACCCTACAATCAAAAATACATATTGTATCTCTTACTTGTAGTGCTACGTATCAGTCTTGATTGAGAAAGAGCACCACAGGTTAAAGGAAACACATGTATTTTTGATTTAGGGTTGAACTGTCCCTCTAAGATGTGATGGGTTATGATAAGGGCTCACCTGACAGATGTTAAGTCCCACGAAATAAAGAAATATGAAGACCCACATCCTGTTCCTGCAAATGATCCATAACATAACAAGACATCTGTATTGGCCACAGTCAGGGAGCTCACTGACTGATGATGTAACGTAGGCCTATATACTGTATACACCGCTAGCAATTTTTGGTTCTAAAAACATTGTGAGAGCGGTACAATATAACTGATGCAATGTTATAGTAACGTTTTAAGCGGCAAGTTTTCTTTTTGTTTCCAGAACATTCTTCGTAAAGGGAAACATTCTCTATGAACATCAATAAATGTTAAAAAAACATTTTTTTTGATTAACATATTACATTACATTGTCATAAAAACAGGTCGGTAATCACGTTTCTCAGTAACACGCTCTGAATGTTACTTTGACAATGTTCTTCCTTTGTTATCAGGAAACATTGTGGGAATGTTTCATAAAAAGACCATCTATGATCTGTCACCTCTGAACATCACCAAAACAACCTCAGAATGATGCAGTTAAAACGTTATGTCGGAGTCGGCATTTAACAGAAACATTACTTGGAATGACGAACATCCTTAAATTGTTCTCTGAACATCAGATTAAAATATTTTCTTTAAAACATTATTGTAACTTGAAGGTAACGTTAGCCAGTGTTGTAGGAATGCTCCCTTAGGTACTCTTATTCTACGTTAAGACTAAGTAATGACAAATCTACCCCTTATTGATATGTGCAGGTTTGTGTGTCTGTAAACAAAACAGTTGACACTTTAAAAACCTGAGTAAACTGTCTTCTAAAAACATTGAAAGAAGGCATTTAGCAACGAGAGAGGAAATGACCCAAAAATTAGCAAACAAAGTAGTGAAAAGTACTTTAAACCTGCTGAGACAGAGATTTATGCCATTAGATGTTTCCGTGTCACAGCTATGGCACATAATTCATGTGCTTTCCAGGCACATGTGACAGGTATATCGATAATCAATATAGCAGGAAAAGCTCACCTGTTTTCCTCAGTGTGTAACCGTGAACCCTTACAGCAGCATCTCACAATGTCAGAGGAACCCGTCTGTGTTCCCAAATGACAGCAGCACACTGACAGAGGTGTTTTTTCAGCAGCTTAACAGGAAGTGAAAAGCACAAAGATGATTCAGTTTCCAGTTAGTTACAGTGTCCAGTGTCTACAGTGTTCGTCAGTAGCTGTTTACTGCAGATAGACATGCAAAGTAAAAAGGGCCATTCTGTCGGTCTAATTTGACTTTCAAAGTCTACAGAGACTATATGGTGCTGGGTAAAAAAAAATAATTCAGACACAATTTTCCTGGACAAGTGTGTCATGTTACATGCTATCCCAACTGCTGCCTCCAGGACGTTAACATTTGTGGATTTTAATATAAACATCTCAATGAATATTGGAGGTATTTTGATGAAATGTGTGCAAATATTCATGGTTCCCTGAGGATGTATCCTTTTGACTTTAGTGATTACCCTGACTTTTCCTCTAGTGCCACCATGATGTTCACATTTGTAGTTTTGGGTCAATACCTTGACAAATATTGATGGACATTTGGTACTTACATTCATTTTCCCCCTTAGGATAAACAGTTGTCTTGTGAGGGCTGGTCTTTTTTCCCCCCAAACCCAGCAGAGAGTGCTGCAGTGATGACATTTGGTGATTGTCCGATGCAGACGTTAGCTTTGCCCCGGTTCCCTCAACAAAAAGCCCATGAGATTTTTCCATTGGATTTTGAATTACTGCAGAAAATAAGCTCTGTGGGAAAAAAAAACATTAATGATAATGATATGTTTTTTTCAGCAGGATAATCTTCACAAATGAACACAACTTTCAGCTTTCAGGATTTTTGAAGCAAAAACCAATCGCCAGAAGTAAAAGCTAACATTAGGCTGTAAACTAACTATACTACGGTTAGAAACTTAGCAACTTTAAAAACAGAATTTACAAGGTGCTTTGACAAACAAAGTAAAGCAGAAATGGGATACATAGACGGCAATACAACAAAGGAAAACGAAACAGCCCTATTGAACACATGCAAGATGAAATTAGGGTGAAGTTAAAATAAAATTAAAACCAGAGGACAAATAATGCAAGATGCAAGAGGTAAAATGTCAATACAAAATAATACAAAGAAATAGACAAAAAACAAACAAACACAGAATTAATAAAGTTTAAATTGATTGAAGTTTATATTTTAGACAGTTTTGATATTTTGTGAGTGTTACAGTATGCGTGTATACACGTTTGTTCAGGTGCAGTGGGGAACAATACGGAAGTTTATGACACATGCAAAACCACATGCAGCAGAGTTGGGGGACAAACAAAACAGTACGCAAAAATGCTCTATGGCATGCAATTTTATTCTGTAATATTATCTTAATGATTTACATGCCAGCTAGAATTACTATACAACCCTTATGTTCAGGCCTTTGATGTAAGCAAGTATAGAGTACAGAGAAGAGAAGCTTTGTGAGCCAGGATTTTCCCTTTTTCTGATACCATTTGGATATTTGTGTGCAAAACTCTGAGCTCATATTTGTTCAAATACACTGAATAGAAATGTATCAAAAGGAAAGCTCTATTTACTTTATATATGGGATAAAAGTTCAAAATTATACACACTATATTAGAGGAAATCTTATCAAATGTTGATGAGATGCTCAGGTAGTTTTCAGGTTCACAGAGCCCCTACATTGCCAAAAAGTTTGTTTTTGTACACAAGATAAAACCAGAAGTACCGCCTCGCTTTTGTATGCCTCTGCACGGCAGTAAAGTTGCAATTATCCTCCCCCCCCCGACAGCACTATCTATACAATCAACAAAGTTTCAAGGTGAACACCCAAGGTTAATGCCACCAATCCAATATCAGACCAGATTAGTAATTTATGTCGAACAAGATTATGTCACAATGGATTTGACCTTTAACCTTTTGGATTTAAAATGTCACCACTTCATTTAATCATACTAAACATTTTAATGAAATTTTGTCATAATTAGCCAATAAATTCTTGAGTTATGGTCAAAAACATCATCATCAACATCATCAGTTCATTCCTTAGTCCAGGTGGACGTTTGTGCCAAATTTGAAATTCACTTAAAGCCTTTTTGTGATAATGTTATCACGAAAACGAGGCTGAGGAAAGGTCACAATGACTTTTGACTACTAAATTCTATTCACTTCTTCTTTGGGTCCAAGTGAGACAGATGTGGCAATTGTGACCTTTGACCTTGAGTTATTACCCTCACACAAATGAGAATGACATAAGGTCACAGTTGCCTCTGACCAGAGTTCAAGTGGACGTTTGTGCCAAATTTGAAAAAAATAAATAAAATCCCTCAAGACCTTCTTCATATATTGCAATCGCAAAAATGAGAAAGACAAGGTCACAGTGACCTTGACCTTTGACCACCAAAATCTAATCAGTTCATTGATGACTCAGAGCGGACATTTGTGCCAACTTCAAATTAACTACGTGTTCACAAGAATGAGAACGACAAGCAGACAACCCAAAAACCTTCAGCCACAGCTATCGCCAGCATGAAGGCTATAAATATTACCTTTTTGGACTTTTAGGGCTCTGTAGAATTTTGATAAAAACTCACATTTGTTTGAAACGAAATAAAGAGCCTCTATGCTTAACTTTATGACCCAATTTGTCATTCCACACCTCGAGTTTGTCAGCTGGCTTTGTGAAGTATTTCACAGGGTCAGTGATAATGCTCCCTAAATGGGTGCTTAGATTAGATTAGATATTTACCAAAATATGTAAATAAGAAGGACAAAACAATACAAAAAAAGATAAATACAAAATCTTTAATCTTTTTTAGAAAACGATTTGTTTAGTGTCACAGCTGCAATATAGACAATTGTCAGTCATACATTCTTAAAAAGTGAGGCACCATCATCTCACCAGAACCTTTCATACAGCTGCAGAAGTACTAAATAATCGTCAAATATAGAATCAAAACCGGTATAAAACAATGTTTTTACTCTTAAGTTCAAAAGCCTTCAAATAAGTCTCATTAAACAGTATGTTGCATTATTTTTTCACATATACAAACTGAAGGGACTGACCAAATGTAAATGAATGATCAAGCACCAGAAGTTGACAAATACTGAATGTTAATCAAACTTGTCTGCAAAATTATATTTCGAGTCTTTTCTAGAGAAAATGAAATTCACATTGACTAAACTTTGTTTAGCTTTGACCTCACTGCAGCATTTTACAGTGCAAATTCACATTACGTCCATCTTAAAGCAAAGGCAACAAAATTAACAAAAAAACTTTTTTGTCCGAGCGCTTTGTGCAAAGACTTCACCGTTTTCCAGTCAGACATGAAACTGTGATATTACACAGATGTTTCATGTTCCACTAAAGGTGTGTGAACTTCAGGGAGAAATCTGTCCGTCTCTTCAAGTGACGGTCCGTCCTCTTGTGGGAAGGCCAGTCCGTTACTTTCTTTGTGTTGTGGAGGCCTTCGTTGTGCTGACAGCTAAGAGAACAGTTAAAAAGAGAATTAAAAGGTAAATACAGAAGGACTGATTTTGTAACACAGGAGGAAGCATGTAATGACAACATCAGGCTATGAAGATGCTGTATTAGAGGCGGCTCTTATGCTGCATTTATGTGACGTCAGAAGGTCGAAGTTTCCAAGTTGGGAAGTCGATCCGAACTTTTTTGTGTTCACGTGCTGAAAGGTAGTAAAGTTGGAAAACCTTGGAAGCTACGAAGAATATGGATGGCATTTTAATGCTTCTTCAACCAGAGGCTGATAGCTGTTTTCAGTTTATTTACATTTTTAAAAACTTTTATTTTTTATATATTATGTTTTTATATATTTTTGTATTCAATCTGTTTCATGGACAGCAGTTAACATTAATACCATTCCATGCTCCACTTTACATGTGTTAAAAATTTGATATTTAAAACCTGAATTAATAAAAAAAAAAAGTCTTAACACTGACCAAACATTCACTTTTGCCTGCCATGTTTCTGGATTTATGAGTCGACAACCCGTGTTATAAAAATAACATTGTTATCAATGTTAGTATATTCGCCAGGCATGCATAAAAGTTTGCTTGCTTGCAATAGCTAATAGATGCATATACTAAAATGTGTAACTACTAAAAGTAAATGAAATATACTAGGAACAAAATAGCAAAATATTTCAATTTTTTACTGTCAATTGTTGACACTGTTTCCATACTTTCCACCATCTCTGCTGCCCTAACCGACACTGACCGTGTGTCCCAGTGGAGTCACACAGCAGAGCTTTTTTTTGAGGCGTTCAGGTAGAAAACAAAGCAGTTTCCGTAACAAGGGATAGATTGTTCCTGGTGTAACATCCTCTTCTTTCATAGGGCCTAAAAAGAAAACAAGCATAATTAAACATTTTAAAATTTAATTGTAAATTTAAAGACAGCATGTGTAGATGTAAGCAATGTATTAATCAAAAATCGCTCTCCTGCCTCCAACTAGTTCTGAGTGCAGCATCTCGGCTTCTACCTGGTTTTAACATAACATCCCCCAAATCCTGACCTCCCTTCATTGCCTCCCTGCTCACTTTAGAATTGATGTCAAGATTTTAGTGATCACTTTCAAAGCTTGTTTGGGTCTAGCCTCAAGCTACGTAACAGAATTGATGACCCCTTAGGAGCAGTTCGCAGCCTTGGATCCTTCTGGCCGTCCAAAAGTCGAGGCTTGAATCTAAAGGTGATCGTGCCTTCGCCATCAGGGCCCCTTGGCTTTGAACGACCCGAGGAGATAATTCTGGCAGAATAAGTGACGTCTTTTAAATCAACCTTACAACCCATTTATAGGACTTCATTTTATGGTATGTCTTCTATCTTTTTTTACTGTATTTACTGACTTTTTTAACAAATAACTTAATGCATTACAATCAACTCAAACATCTAGACCCATACACATATATACAGTAAACAAACAAAAAACAACAAAGAAAACAAACAGGGGTAAAATAAAATAATAATCGTAAAAATGAAACCGTTTTTTGGGGGGGAGATGCTACAGAACGCTAAAGGACCACTCTGATTCTTCCCAGAAGATGTGATGTGGCTGAAATTATCAATAAAATTACATCTTCTATTTTAATTAACATAGTTTTGCTTGCCTTTTAATGTATTCTTTTTTCCTGTCTTTATCGTGTTTAATTATTTTTATTTGTACTACTATTTCTGTGTTTAATGCTGATATTCTTTAAATTGTATTTACTCTTCTTGGTATGGGCTTTTATTGTTATTTTTGTTTTGTCAGTTGGTTCTCTTTTGTTTGATTCTACTTTAAATTTTGTCTGGCCTTAGTTCGGTGTTATTGCTTAGCTCTTACAGTTATGTCACCTCTGCAAGAAAACCTTTCTTGCTTCTGCTTTGCCTAATTTGTCAAAGCACTCTGTAAACTCTGTTTTTAAAGGTGCTATATGAATAAAGTTACCTGTGAGGAAGCTGATGATGAGGCCTGTGACAATGACTGTGACGCAGCTGAATGCGCTGTACCACATGTAGGACAGAGAATAAAATCTCCTCAGTCCAGAGGGTCGGCTGAAGAACAGAGAGATAATTAACTTGTTAAATGGTGACAGTAAAAACAAAAAACACATTGTGCCGTCTGTCTGCGTACCTCAGAGTGACGTTGCTGAGTGCAGTGTGAATGGCAGCAGTCGTGTTGTCAGACAGCAGGACGGCTCTGCATTCGGGCGGCAGCGGTCTCGTGCCGGAGCTGCGAGTGACGATGCTTCCGATGCCGACCCAGAAAGCCATAGCAAGACCAGCTCCCAGACCTGTCACCGCCCCCTGATGACAGGAAAACAAGATCTTTACACACATACAGACGATAACTGATCTTAGCTATCTCACTAAAGTTGCCGGAGGTTTATATTGTCACTTCAGGAGATAAAAGAGGAGCAAAAGTGGCATCTTTGAAAATTTTTAGTGTTTTAATCAGCTTCCACTTTCACCTAAATGTCATATGCACTGTATTGATAAATCTGTCAATTGTTATATTGTATGTTGTCCGAAACAGGTCTCTCTTGAGACTTTGTGTCTCAGTAAGATTACTTGTGTAAATAAAGGTTGAATAAAAGAAAAAAATAAAGATGATGTAGGATAAAACAGACAGACTTAATCACAAGGTTACTTTGTTACAGGGATGATTTCTATTGGATTACATTTATTAATAAAAATAAAGTAAAGTGTAGTTCAGAATCTCACACAAGGTCCAAAATGAGTCTGAGGGATCCCAAAATGTTTGCATTCATAACCCCTTGTTCATACATACAAACTGGATAAAACAGGATGCTGCCCGGTTGAAGGAAAACTTCATCCCCCAATGACAAAAAGCCTGTATCTACAAAGTGAAACACGTTATGATTCAATGAAGCGCTATGAGTCTTCCAAATTAAGGACCGCGACCACCAGCTGGGCTGCATTTCCTGCTGTGACAGTTCCACCAAAGTCAGTTTCAGAAAACTTTGTCTGTTGTGACAGAAAATCTTGACTCAACGCAAAGCGCAAAACAAACTCAGACAATAAACATACGGCATTTATTCCTAAAATTTTTCTTAACTAACTGCACGACAGATATCATTGATGTGGTTCGACTTACAGTGGAGTTTGCCCACGGGAAAAACATCCCGAGACAAAACACACCAAGAATAGGACCGCCAACCATCCCGAAGATTTTCAAAGCCACCTGGAGTTCAATGATAAAATACAGTCAGTCCAAATTTAGTGAGAACTGTTGGTTATCAATGGAATCGACCACCTGCGAGCTCACCTGTAGAACTGAATCACCCATCAGGTGAGTGAGAAAGGCCATGACCAGACACAGCAGCCCGTAGGACATAGCTGACAGAGACGACATGAGATAAACTTCAGTCTAACGTGAAAAAAACACCTGTGCTGTAATTTATGCATCAGCTGTATTGATATGTATTGTGTCTGCTCCATTTATGTTTATTATAACTGCTTGTTGTTTTATTATATTTTCACATTAGTGAGAGAATTACCTATTGGATTTCAGTGTATTTCAATATATTTTGTTTGTTATTATCTACTTGTTTTATCTAATTGAGTGTGCTAATAAAATGAAAAAAAATAATATAAAGCCAACATTATTATGCAGCTGTGTGTCGTTCTGTTGTGATGAGCGTCAAAGAGCTCACCTAAAGCTTTGGACAGCAGGGTCGCTTTTGCCTCCGACATGGCGGGGAAATGCGGTTTGATGAGATCTTCCATTGTCACAGTGGCCAAAGAGTTAAAAGCAGAAGAGATGGTGCTGTGCAGGAAAAGGCAAAAAATATATAATTTTAATATCATAACTGTCATCTTTGAAATACATGCACACAATCAAAAAAGGTTTAACTATCAAATGTAAATTATTTCACCTTCTGAACTCATTCAAACTACCACATTGTTGCAGTTTCAGATTCAATGTCAAAGATAGGAAAAATATTTTATTTGAATATTGCTGCATTAAAAATGTTTATATTACACCCAGACGAGCAAGAAGGGAACGGGCAGCTTTGAATAAAATCTTTCTCACAAACTGCGATTACAGATTACAGATGCACTGCACATTTTCCTGTTTAAGGATAACCAGGACTGTGAAAAAATTGATGTGGATTTAATTTATAACGAATCATACATTATGATATCAACAGTCCTGCAGTAAATCCCACCATGATGAAAGTTATGACGTTCAGTGTTTGTAGAAAGTTGCAGATTGATTGTGCACTGCATTGTGCATTGGGTGTACACGTGTAGTACTAAAGTGGAACATCATCTAAATCAAATATTCCAATATATTATTCCCATATTTATAATAAATTATATAATATTGGATAATAATAAATATTATAATATTGGAAATATAATATTTCCAATATATTTAATATATTACTTATCAAAACATGAGCTACTCACTCTGTCATTTGTTTGTTTGTTTTCTGTTTTATACCAAAATGATCTTTATTCTGTTGCAGGATTATCAGCTCTGAAACAGCAAATGTTGGCCCTCTTTTAATGAAACAAATGTACAGCAGAAAACTGCGGGTACGGTCATTTCCATGCAAAGTTCTGCATTTATCAACGTGGACGGGAGCGGAGGCTCCCTCAAAGCGTTCTTGAAATATCGTTCCTGAAAATGGGACAGCCAAACTCATAATGCCGCTGATCCACAGTTATTGTCGGAACGGAGGCATAAAAATGGATCAATAGTTGTGGGAAGTCCTGTACCTGAGAGCTGCACTGAATAAACACGCAACAAACAGTCCAGGTAGTCCAGGGAGACCTTGCAGCATATCCATCACAAAATAGATCACCATCTGTGGAAAACACATCATAAAAAACAAACTATCAGTTTGATTAGCAAATTTATCTTAGTCACCAGAAATAAAATGCAAATCTGACAGCACATGCACATCATGAGCCTAATTTGAGTTCGCTGCTGTGGTTAAATCTATATACCCTGGAGGGTTTTTACATATCTCTGCACAAACTTAGCTTCCATCCTTCACACTGATCTGCTAAGATCAAGAAAACAGAAGACGCAGAAAAACAAAATTCATATTTCACAAGACATGACACAGATGATTTGGATGATAACAGCACCAAAAAGAGGAAATTGCACAATTGCAATTGAACACACTGAATCTCACCGCATCTCTTGAAGTGGTGCTCAGCTTGTCAGAGTGATCCTCACCACAGTAACGTGCAAACATGACCAGTCCCATCACACAGCTCAGAGCCAGAGCCAGCTGCAGGGAGGGAAACACCATGTAGCAAGACCTGCAGAGAGGAAGGAACACAGTCAAAGTGGTTTTGTTCTGCTAAAAAACGTCCCAAAGAGTGCCTGTTAATTAATACTTCAAAATTTGAAAAAAATTAAACAGATACATCGCTCGGTATTTATTTAACAAAAACACCCACATTAAACATTAAAATAAGGATCCCTTACATTAGTACTAAACGTAATATAATATATATAACGTAATATTTTTTTGCCATATTAATAGTATGGCAGTATGGATATTGGAGCGCACAGACAATCTCTGCCCTCGAAGACTAAACATGTTGACCATGAACTGTTAATAAGGATGGACAATGTGACAGTACCCCCAAAGTGTAGCTTTTCAATCTTGATCGCCCCCTGGTGTCTGTATGCAGTATAGCTATTAAAGCCCGCATCTCCACGTTTCACAATGGGACACAGGCCAAACTAATAACTCAAAATATACGCCACATACATTTTTTTAAAGAAGGTTTCTGTCACTTAAGGTAGCTCTCATCATCCTGATGTTTCTTCAAGTGTTTTTATGATAAGGTTTGATTTTAATGAGTTATTCAATTCTACAAAAAGGGGATTTTCCACAATGAGTAATAGCTGTGACAGCCAATACGTGCGCTCATGTTCAATAGGGCTGCTCGTGACTGGTCAAACAGGTGTTTTGGCAGGAACTCCCTCCACTGTGTAGATCAGTATAGCGCAGACTCCAGCTCCAAATGACGTGACCCGTGCAAGCTGGCAGCGGCGGTATCTGGGATATTTTAGCTTCACTTAAGCATCTTTACATACAGTCTATGGTGATGACAGAGAACACATCATAGGACATAAGACTGAAGCCCACAAGAGCTCCGTCCACAAGTCCAAAGGGTGGACACACTGATTCAGCTCATGACTCCATGCTAAATTTAAGCCTCTTGGAGCAACAACTGTTGCCATCAAAGAGTGGGGAAATTCTTGTGAATCGACTGACCAACCGACTGATCTATAGAAGTGCTGGTTGCAGCTAAATAACAGTACTTTGAAGAGTCTACGGGCATGCAAGTGGCTCTGCGTGGCTGCACCTCAACACAGAGGTGCACAAATTACACAAACAAGTTGTTAACACAGTGGAAGATGACAAAAATGACAATTTCAGTCATAAACAAAAGTACTGTGCAAACTCTGATTTTGACCTGATAAGAGAACAAGATGAAAAGTCAGGGGAGCATGTGAATTAATTTGCTTACCTTCAATATTATTTACAATGCAAACACAAAGAGCAAAGTGTTTCGGACCATAAGTCACACTAAAGGCTGGAAAGAATTCACAAACAGAAACCTGTTGTACCTGTTAATGATCCACACAGTATAGTCAACAAAAAACGTGTAGGTACAGTCTGTTTCTGTCTCGTTTCCTGTTATAGTCAGAGAGCTAAAAGATGTTTAGGCTTATTAATTTCCTGTTACATTTAAATGCTCTATCACAATTAATAAATTATTAGATAATAATTAATTTAATACTTTGTGGTTGTGATTGTGGTTTGTTAAGTTGCTCTGATGCAAATCATAGAGATTTATAGCAAGAAAAAAGCACTAGTACAAAGTGTGTAAAAATATAAAATAGAAACATAAACAAGTAGAACTACTAAGTAAATATTTAAAAATATAAGTATGTATAATGTGATGAGCATGTAAAGTGTGCAAGAATATAAAATAGAAACAATTAGCACTTCTATGTAAATATTTAAAAACATAAGTATGTATAATGTGCTGAGTATGTAAAGTGTGTAAATATATAACATATAAAAGAAACAAAGTAATAAACCATTAGCAAGAGTATGTTAGTATTTAAAATTATAAATATGCATATGTGCCAAGTATGTAAAATATATAACTGTGTCCAAAGCTAAAATGCAATGTATAAAACTAGTATGTTAGTTAAGTTCATAGTAAAAAAAACTAACATCAAATTGCAAAACTGCAGTCTGCGTACCTGACAGCCTCTTTTTCTGTGCGCGCACTGAGATATCTCTGGACCTGAGCCTGGTTCACTCCGTACAGGGACAGCATGAGAAAGACCCCGCCGACCCCCAGAGTCCAGAAGGTGTGTCTCTCTGTAGGATCCGGGTTCAGGCTGCACACAAGAGAGAAAAAACAATATAGAGACAAACTCTGATTCTTCAGAAGAAACCTTCACAGATTTACAGTCACTGTGGTTGAAAGAGTAGTTGGCGCAGAGAAAAAAGTGCACTGAAGTGGAAGGATATCAATTATTTATCAAAACTGCTCAAGACATTAGCTGCTGTGTTGTTGTGAGAGTTAAAACCTGCAGCTGTTTGGTTGTTGATGTACTTTAACTGTATGAGAGGAAATAACTCTGCATAACAGCAGATGGCGGTCGTCTGAATTCGTCTGAAGGCTTTTTGAGTGAAGGACTGATATCAGCATCTACAGGACAGATTCCTCTGATGCATTTGTGATTTCCTCATCCTGCTGCTCGTCATTCTCCCGCAGACGCTAAAGTACGGACTCACTCGAGGGCAGAGATGCGGTTTCCTTCATGAACTCTCCTCCAGACTTCAGACACTCCTCCAGCCTGCAGCACCCCCACCACGATGACAGCCAGCTGCCCCGCAAACATCACAACAGTCTGAAAGACGTCTGTCCAGATCACCGCCTTCAAACCACCCTGTCAGGAGCCGACACACACATTAGGAATTCATCTAAAGAATGCGTATATATTCTTTATTTAAATATTAGACATGAGTGTCAGTAACCCTTTATATAAAAGCATGATATCTCTAAAAATAATCATGCGCCTTTTTCGTATGAATGCCCATTTTCTTAGTAATTCTGTGGATTTTTATGCGGTGTTTATTTTTTGGGGGGGCAGATGAAGTCACTTCTGAGCTGTCAACGGAGACATGACACCTCACACAAGGCCTGTTATGATCGCACGACAGGAGGAGTTGGAAAAATTCAAATGTTCGGGTTACTGGTGCGCTGAATTAAAATGACATTGACAAATGACTTAATAACTCACTATTGTTGTGTACAAAGTGCACACTAGTCCAGTGGCCAGCACTGTTCCCCACAATTCAAATCCAGTAACTGAAAGAAAAGACAGCAGCGCAGTGAACCACAGATTTGTTAAAAAACACACAGCCACATGTGAAATATATCAATTTTCTTACTATTTTCTTACCTGCATTAAGTGCAAAGGCAGGAGTATACACACACACTCCCATATAGACAACCTGCAGAGTAAGAGACAAATCAGACACTATACACTTCATTAAAGGAGGATGTTAAATTATTTTTCATTGGGATGAACCAATCTTATCCACTGGACTGGTATCAGACCTTATTAAAGCAATAAAACACCAACTTGTAATTTTTACACTTTAACATTAAAACAAACAAGATATAACGTGTTAATTAATGAGCTTTAGAGGCGCTGGTAGGTGGATTTTGTTACCTTTGGACAGAGCCAGGCAAACTGTTTCCTCCTGTTTCCTGTATTCATGCTAAGCTGAGCAGCTGCAGCTTCATATTTAGAGTACAAACGTGAGAGTGATATTGATTTTCTCAAATATATATTTTGGGAAATTCTTGGTCAAAATTCTGTGTTTCTGCTGTCAGTTACCTTCCATATAAAAACAATCCCCATTACCTCCATGCAGCAGGGAACACAGATTTTAAATTTGGGGAAAAGAGAGCACTGGTATCAGATCATCACTAATATATAAGCTATAAGCAATATTGTGGGGGCGATTTTGGCCATTTTATTTCTGATGATTATGTATGTATGTTGTATGACTGATATGCTTTTAACTCATTCAGTCCTTCATTACATGGGTATCTTTGAATAAGCACAAATTTAGTCCTAAAAAAACATGAAACAGTCTGTATTATAACCTTTTTTCACATTAAAATACTTGTTTTATTCAAGTAACTGCTTCAAGAGGCTTTTCACCATACATATAATAACCCCCCCTCTTAAACTTTCATATTGCTTTGAAAACAACAAATTTCTCCTTCAAACAACTGTATTGTTTTTCTTGACAAAAACTCCTTTCACGTGTTGACAGTGAGTTTACTGTATCCTGTCATCCTGACGGCATCACGGGAAGATCTCTGTGTGTCTCATACACATTTTATACTGTGCCTGGAACAGCTTTTTAGCCTGCACAAAATCAATCTGACACAAAAATGTTCGCCACGCCATCAGTGAATGTCATCGTATTTGCTGGTGGGCCGATGGCAGTCAACAAGGGGAATATCGTCCGATGTTCAGTTAGTAAATCGGTGCATTCCTACATAATTCCCAGCCTTAGTTCTTGGGAGAGAAAAACTTAGATTGGTGCATCCCAGTTTTATTATGTGAAGTGCTGCACCTACTGTCTGAAAGATGAAGGTCAAAGTTCCACAGATGCGTACTGCTTTGCTGAAGCGCAGCTCAAGATACTGTAAAACAAAACAACACGATAGGTCATCAAGGACAAACACCATAAATGTGAACTGATTTAAACCCAGTAAAACTGCGTCATGATACCTGATAAGCGCTGGAGAGTCGCAGTCTGTACAACACAGGAATGAAAACATGAGCAGGAATGAGGAGGCCCAGGACGTAGGCACAGCCCATGAACCAGTACTGAGTACCGTGGGTGTAGATTTCCGCCGGTACGCCTATAATCGCCACAGCGGACTGGAATGAGGCGATGAGTGACAGTGAGACAGGAAGACAGCTCATGCTCCTGTCCGCCATCAAGAACTCCTGAGTGGTGCGCTGACGCCCACCTGAGAGAGCGTGATACAGCCCGATGCCCATAGAGGCGGCGAGCAAGACTGCAAATATAACATAGTCTACAACAGTGAAGTGCTTCTGGTTGGACGGGTCCATGATGATTGTCTTCAAGTCTCAGTTGGAGAAGGTTCGGTTCTCCTGTGGACGCACATTCAGATGAATGGGAAACGTCTTTGTCCACACCCATCAGTCAGGAAAGTGCAGCAGCCTTGAAGAAAGGAAAAGGAAAACACTGATTGAACACGTGTGCGTGCGTGTGTGTGTGTGTGTGTGTGTGTGTGTGTGTGTGTGAGAGAGTGAGACAGAGATTAAACTCTGCTGGCATGTTGAGGCCTGATGTATGACAAACAAATCACTTTGCTTGATGGGCAAAGATAGAAACCTGGGTCAGGGTTAAGAAACATTTTTACAAATTACATTTTAAATCACAACCTTTTAATGTGCATATTTAAGGCAACGGGTCTCAGATAATGATGTTAAGGAGTTTTTTGAGGGCTCTTTTCCAGAAAGTAACAGCTGTGAAAGTTGTGACAGGATGTCAAAGACATATGAGAAGCAGTTTGATGCTTGACCAAGCTATTAAATTCACAACCTTTATGGAATTAGGTCACTGATAAAACACACACACACACACACACACACACACACACACACACACACACACACAGACACACAGACACACACACACACACACACACCAAAAACTCAGGAAACACTATCATAAGGTGAAGAAAAAGCAGAAGCAGGAAAAAAACCTATAGACAGAAAGATTAAATAAATACAGAAAATGATAATAGTAATAATAATAGATAAAGAAGTAACATAAATTGAATGATAACAGCACAAATAAAATGATAAATAAATAAAAAAGAAAATAAGATAAACCAAACAGTAAAACGGACTAAAATGCATAAACCTACATAAATAGTAAATGGATAAATAGCTTAAGTTGAATTAAAAGAGTTTGCTTTCAAAAATATCCACCCCCTCAGCTGCCTTATTGAAATTAAAACCTCCAAATGAGCATATTAAAGGCATTAGGTCACTGATAATGATGTTAAGGGATGTTTTCCGCAAATTAACAGCTGTGAAAGTTGTGACAGGATGTCCATGCCACGCAGGAGCTGGTTTGAAGGCAATATTTTAGAGAAATCAGCAACTGGATTTTAAATGAGTAATACAAGGAACATATTTTGTGCAAAGTTAGACATGTTTTTGGATTTTTCTGAACATATTTTCAACAACACAAAACAATATATATTTAAAACTTTTCCAAACATTCTATTAATTCCAAAGTATTTTCCAGGCCTGGAAAAAAGGCCTAATTTTTCTAATGTCATAGCTTTTCTAGGAATTTCATGACTTTTGGCTCCTTTCCCAAATATATATATATTTATATATATATTTGAATATATTTATATATATATAGACAAGATGTGAAATCACTAAACGTGAGCTGATTGCTGCAGAAAAGAAATGTAACTTGAGAGAACATCTAGTCTTTGGACGAACCGAGGTCACACAAACTCTGTGTCAACTTTCCCCCGCCTGAGCTGATCCAAAAATACTGGCTACTGGTTTGAAAATGGGAGGTTCAGCCAGGAGGTGACCTGCTACTCTGCCATCTACTGCCTCTGTGTGGACTGCAGCACAAAGACAAACAGCTGCAACCAGTCTCTGACCGCTCTGAAGGTCAAAGCAACAAATGTGTCTGGATTTCAAAAGTTTCCACTTTTACTGCCTGTTATATCAGAGACAATAAAAAATGACTTAGAAATATTTCTAACTAAAAATTTTGCAGTCATTGTTCTTTGTTTTTGCACACAAAAACCTTCCTTTAATCATATTATAAATCTACTAGGACGCAATAATTAGAGATTATCAAATAATGCAGAAAATAATCAACAACTGATTTTGTAATCACGTTTCTTTCAAGTTATTTTTCAAGCAAAAACACCAAATATTTGCTGTTTCCACTTTCTCAAATGTGAAGATGTGCTCCTTTTCTTTGTCTTGTGTGATAATAATCTGAATATGTTTAGGTTTTAAACGGTTAGTTGATAAAATCAAGGAATTCAAAGATTTTCCTTGTATTGTGATCAGCAGTTTCAACTTTTTGCTGAAATTTTAAATACAGAATGATTAATCGCAGAAAAAATCTGTTGTTCTGGAGTAAAAATGTATCATCACACTTCCACATGCTAGGGCGGCAACTAACGGTTATTTTCACTGCTGAGTAACGTCACTGTTATTATTCAAATTAACCCTTTGAAACCCTTATTGACATAAGCTTTCTTGTGCTGCCTTCAGGCGCCAAGCATTTAAAACTTTTAAACATTAGCAAATTGTTTGATTTCTTTAAAAAAAAAATAAAGTGAAATGTTCCACAAACTGAAAAAAATCTCTAAAATGTGATTAGAAAATGACCTGTAAATTAGCTTACAAAGACAGAAAGAAAGAAAAGAGACAGACATTTTTAAAAGAAAATTAACAAATAATTATGGAAAAAAATCAATAAAACTGTTTCTAACTTTTTATAATTAAATATTTAAAATAATTGTGTGTGTGTGTTATTTATATATATATATATATTTATCTTATTTTGGCACTTATTACAAGCCATTTACATTTCATTTCACTGTAACTTTTACTAATTTGGGGGTCACTTCTTGCTTATTGCCTTCTTTCCATAAAGAAAATAGTTAAAAAATTCCCTTTGCATTTTCCCAGGGCTTATTTTGGCATCCTCAAATGGCTTGTTTTGGTATAGTTTACAGTGATATAAAACAGAGAAACTCAGAGAATCCTGTAATTTGAGAGGAGGGAACCCGTAGATGATTCATATTTCTACTTGAAAAAAATCTCAAAAGTATTATATTAATTATCAAAATAATTGATGATTAATTTTCTGCCAATAAATTAAGTTCTAGGTCTTCGACAGGGGGTCCTCAGAATTACTTTGAATTATTATTGTTTGATCATTTTTTTAAGTTTTGTTTTTCCCCCAAAAATTAAAATGACTGAAAACACATACACTATAAATACATATATTGTACATATATACCACACACCATGTGTGTATTTCAGTTATCCTTTGCATCCATTAACCATGTACATATGGTACAAGTATATAGTGCATATAGATTTTAAACATATGTATTTCTATTATTTATTTATGTTATATTATATTTACTTACTCATTTTTTAAAAATCTTATTTAATTTGTATTTTCTAATATTTTATTCTTTAATTGCACTCAAGTCCTTTTTTGCATTTTTCTCTGCCTCTGACTCTTAATTTGCTGTAAAGTGTGAATTTTCAGTGAGGGATTAATACATTATTTTATTTTTAAATTAATTAATTCAATGCCTTTCCATACTTTTAAGGACCCACAGGAACCCAGTTGAATGTATGAATTCCTGGATCAATATGTTTAATGCATACATTTACAGTTTAAACTCTACTCATATTTTACTCCTTGAAACTACTTACCCTACTTCATATCAAGAGACACAAGACTCAGAATACAGGATGACCCTCAAATCTGCAACAGCTGCTTAATTGGATTTTAAATGACGAAGTTCAAACAGAAGTTAATCTAAAATTAATATCACGTGACTGGAAATGTAGTGAAGTGAGACAGGTATGGACATGACATGACTCACCTCTGCACAGCTCACTGTTATAATCCGGGTGAGGCTCATGGTGAGGCACCATGCTGCTGACTGGGACATTCAAGATCGTTACGTTACTTAAAAAAACTTATCTGTGTATTAATACATAAACTTCACTCAAAACAACATGCTCACTGACTACACGATGAACTATCATGTTTTGCGTCTCTTCTGCTGGGCTGATAAAACGTTAAACTGACCTACCAGCTGGCTAATCTCTCGGTCTACGCGCTCCATGTGATCACAAATTGTTTTGATTTCTCTTCCGGGGTTGAGGACGTGATGGGCGTGGCTACAAACGATGACGCAAAAGCCGCGAAAATCAAAACTATCTGCAACTTGTGGCGACTGTTTTCATCCGAGTTACCAGCTTCATTTTTAACACAAAACATTAAAAACACTTACGGGAACATGGAGGGAGAGTCTACCAAAGGTAACTCGGACTGTAGAAACGCGAATTTACCGTTACAGTTAGCAAGCGATCTGTAAACTATCTAGGAGCAGTTTGTTGTGATGCTACATTAGCTTAATGCTAACTGAAAGTAGCTCTGACAGTTTATGAGCTGACTTTTGTTTCTGTCGTTTGAGAGTAAAGCTAATAGTTTCGTCTTTCGCAGGTGTTTTGAGTCACCTGAGTCTGCTGGAAGTTCAGGCACGAAGCCGTAAAAGTCATCCTCCGCAGCCGAGACTTGTGAAGGAGCTGCAGGCTAAAGCTAAAGCGCTGATGGTTCAGAGAGAGCAGCTGAAGGCGGAGATAGAGACACACAAGGTGGGGTGACGAGCCGGACTCACACCGTTTATTTACACTAATAATTATGATTTCATGGTTATGTGACATGTCTTTGTTTTTCTGAAATTCATAGATGTAAAAGGCTATCTTTTAAGACATGGAAAAATGCCCAGTTGACTATATTCATAATTATACATTAAAAATTATTTTACAGAATTATTGTAATTTTTAAGTATTATTTGGGAGGGGGATCATTTCTCACTTTGTATATTTTTTTTGCTAGTTTTACTTTCTTTTTTTTGGCATTTTTTAAAGGTATTTTTCTTGTACTTTTCACAGATTTCTTGCTAACCCCTGGGTAGTTTCTTCTTTTATTTATTTCTTTTTTTCTTTTTTTGCTCATTACCTTTTTCCGATGTTTTTGACAAAATGAGGGCCAATTTGCACAGGTCTCAAAAAGTTAAGTTAATAATTTGATTATGTTATCAGCTTTAATGAGCAGCAGTTTTTCACGTCATTTTTATTTATGTATTTAGTTTAATAAACATTTTTTTTATTTTCTCATTTTAAATTATGGTTTGTTAAAGTCACTCTGATGCATGATATGTATTAAAAGTATACATTTTTGGCAGGGTCACAGTGATTTATCTGCTATCTATGAATATCTGCACAGATCCGTAGAGCAAAAATGACAGATCTGCACAGCTGCAGATACATTTTCAGCCAAACATAAGCTGATGTAATGTTACAGGCTGTCAGAGTGACGCCGAGGCCTGAGACTGATATTTTGAAGTGCGTGCTATTTAATGTTCTTCCACCAATGAGGATTTGAACGACCTCTTGTTGGTTGCACCGTCCTGCCACAGAATCTCCAGAAACTCAGGAAATCTATGGAAAAACAGTGTACAAATGAGGAAGAAGAGGACGAGGAAATGGATGAAGACTCTGAGAACTCGCAGCTATTGCGATTGATGGCCAAACACTCACAACTGAAAGACCTCCTGAACGCTCATCACGTCATCGGTGGGTGGCTGTATTGTTTTGTTTTCACATGATATTCACCTGTTTATTATATATTTGACAGTGAGATGTTTTCATTAGTGCCATACAATGATATAAATATATCTTATATAACTCATATTCTTTATCAGTATGTCCCAATCCTCGCTCTTGTCACTCAGGTGGGTACAACGTCATAAAGACCCGTCAAGGTAAAGGACTGTGCGTGTCTGTGGCTACGGCCTATGAGGGCGTCTACTTAGAAACCTACAACCTGGAGATGGACCTGAAGCCAACGCTGAGGATCAGTCGTCACAACATCCCTCCGTTCATCCCTTTAAACAGTCTGGCTGAGCAGAGCAACATGCAGACTGACATACGGACTCTTCTGGACCCCCTCAGCCAACATCTCAATGCCTTCGCAGGTCGCAAGCAGCAGCTGAAGCTCGTTAAGGTGCCAGACTTTAATTTTTTTTGTTTTGTTTTGTTTTGTTTTGTGTGTGTGTGTGTGTGTGTGTGTGTGTGTGTTAAATAACATCTCACAAAAGATGTCACAGAGCAGTTTGTCAGTAGCTATGGCTGCTGTGAGCTCAAATATAAGACATTTAAAGACAGATCATCGGCAAAATGCAAAATATCGACTGTGATAATCATCCTGGCCGATAATCTGTTGAATCCTATCAGTTTCAGTAAAATATTGGGATACCAGTATTTGACATTCTCCATATTGCCCAGCCCTGTTTGGTATATTAACACAGTGACTCTGTCCTCATGCTGGTTCGTAGGAACTCCATAAGTCAGTGGAGGTGATGGAGAGTAATGTTTTGTGTTCATTACTGGTGCTGATGTTCACGGTGCCGAGAGAGAAGACGGCTGTTCTCTGCTCGCTGGAGTACAGCGACCACACCAGGTGTCTTCCCACAAGAGTTCACTTTGAAAGTGAAGGTAGGATTTTTATATTGCAGAGGTAGTTTTACTTTCTCACGGTTAGAGTTTACTGTTGAGGTAAAGAGGTAATATGTATGCAAACAAGGGGTCGACCGACATTGTTTTTTAAAGGCTAATACTGATTATAAGTACTTAATGTGACCAGTAACTGATATCTGAAACCAATATACATTTACAAAAAAAATCATATAATTCTGTTGAAATTTTGAATTAGGAATATAACTAATCTTTAAATACCTTTACAAATGTTTAATCAAAACTGATGTTACCTGCTATTTTTTGTAAATAAAGTTCAGTGAAAATTGAAATTAAGAAATGAATGAATAAAAATATCTCCCTGAGGTTCCTCCCATGCTGACACTTTATTTGCATGTATTGCAGACTGCCTTCCCTGGTGTTGATTGAGTGTAATATGCACACTTTTTCATTGATTTATTTTATCGACAATCATTAAAATAATACAGATAATTAGCAAAATGCCAAATATCGCCCTTAAAATCAGCCAGGTCAATAATCTGTCAACCCCTAATGCAAACTATTGTCTTCAATATTTCTTGCTCTGAAGAAGAGCATGCTATATTTAGTCTTGTTTGTATTCAGGATTTTCTTTCAAATTAAAAGAGCATCTTGTAGTTTGTCAAAGGCTTGCTGTAGGATGTGTGTGCAGCAAATATCAAGCTTAAAATATATGGAAATGGCAATATTATGAACTTACATTTCGTCTTAATATTTACTTTTTTTTGCAGACAAGGAGCTTCCTGATTCTCCAGAGTGGAGGAAAAACTGCAGCCTGCTGTCGGAAACTCCTGTGCACAAAGCTTTGACAGCCATGAGGAAGATGGGGAATATTGTGTAATTTATTCAAAAATATAATTACATTTTTCTACATTTTAGTTGAAAAATATGTACATTCTTATTGTTTATAATAAAACACTGCTACTTAAAGTCTTTTTTCCCCCTTGATGTTGCAAACATTGAGGTATGAAACTGAGTAGACTCCAGACTTTCCAGTTCCTCTACGGGGGTTTCACTTGTATTTCCACGTTTCTTTTGTCTTTGAGCTTTTCTATGAATGCTGCCACCCTCTTGTGTAAAGTTTCCCTCTGAAACTGTCTCAGACGCTCCAGTTCGTCTCGGGCTTTCTGCCGTTGCCTGGCCAGTTCCTTTTCTGAAATCGAGTCAATCGCCGCAATGTTTTTCATCTGCATGAGCGACACGCTGCTCTGGATGTTTCCTCTGCGCCTCACTGAGCTCTGGGGTTTGACTGACGGTGGCGGTGCTGATATCGACCGATGCTGCTCCACCGGTTCACATCCTTTATCGTGACACTGGGATTTGCTGGAGTATGATCTCATGCCGTCTGACGTTTGGCCAACGCGTTCTTCGATTTCCCTCATGGCGATGTTGACTGTAGCTTTCGGCTCAACCACTTTCACCATCAGCACTTTCCTCTGTTCTTTCATCAGCGAGTCTCGTCTTTGCTGGAGCATTTTGCGAGTGTACCTGAACTGTTTGTCCAACATGTTCAGTTTGTGCTGGAGTTCCCTGTCCTCCTTTTGGTTCAGCACTCGCAGATCTCTCTGCAGCAAAGCAGCTCCTCTGAAACTATGATCCATCACAAACAGGAGGGCTGGAGATAGAAATATGTTTTTAAACCAACTTCTTTCACAAATCCACTTTTTTCTGTTAAAATCAAAGCAAAGCACATAGTTTTCTTACCTGATTTCTATCCCCCAGTGCATTGTTGTACAGTGTTGCTGCCATGGCTGTCTCATTGTATGGAATATAATAGCCTGTTATATGTGAGGAGAGGTGGAGAGGATTGTTGGCCATTGTGAACTGTCACATTCCTTAAAGAGATTGAATTTCAAGTTGTCGTGCAGTCATGGATCTTCTTGCAGGATACACAATAAATAACAAAGACTCACTTTGTTTACAGAACTTCCAGAACATGTTTTCATGTTACATGTTTTCTCTTATTTTATGCAGCTTAAATACTTAAAATTAGAAGAATCAAAGTGGAAAAGTGCTATTTTCACACATGACCATTTACTATTACATTTTTAGGATTTTAGCAATACCAAAGTTGCAAAATGTTAACTTGGACACAAAAACTGCAAATGTACAAAAAACATTTTTCATCTTGGTGATTAATTTAACTGTTGAGTTACACTTTCTCATCATTATCTCTAAATCATGATCTACACAATGTTTAATCTCTGCCAAACCATTTTATTAGTTCAAACACAAATTAATCTGCAACAATTTTGATAACTAATTATTATACTGATTTAAGCAAACTATGATAGTAAACAGTATCTTTGCATTTAGGCACCGCTGGTTGGGCAAAACAAGACATTTAACGATGTTGACATGATCTCTGGGAATTTATAATGGGAATCTCTTATCGGGGGCCCCCACAACTCTGGAATACACTGAATGTAGAGATGAGATCATACACATCTGTGTACACTTAAAAACGAATCCATTTTTATTATGGATTTTTTAAAATTAAATAAGTTCCCAATACTGCATGTTAATGTGTATATGTGTGGTGAATGATGTATGCAAAGTAAATATTTATCTATATGTTTTTTGGACTGTTTACTGACATTTAATTGAAGGATATGACAATCTAAAAATGTTAATTGTTGTTATTTGCAGCCACTTTCTTCACACTGCCAGAATGTGATGTTGAGTTAACCCCTTTATTTTAACGTTAATAGTCATATTTAAGTAATATAGAAATAATAATCTATTGTGCAGTATCTCTTTAACTTCCCATGTCATGTGCCAGAGAGCCTGCCCCTCTCGTGGTTTGACGCCTCTCGCGGTAAACCGGAGTCCTGTCTGCATGATGGCTAAACTAAACTTCCCCAAAACTCACCCAGACTCCTCCAAGTTGCTTAACTGTTGACATCGCTGTGTAAGTTAATTTTTTAAATGCTTGAACATAATTTAAAGGTTAACAGAGGGTTAACGCCCATTTACTGTATAATTATCAGCTAAACTGTATTTTAAACTGGTGCATGTTCTAATCCTACTTTAATATAAATGAGTGCATACATTGTATCACTTTAAACACCTAAAGATACTTTCGTGTTAAAGTTTAAATGTTTTGACGTTACGTAAGGGGTCTTTACAGTATAACGTAATCGTGGAAGTTCAATGACCCTCCGTCAAATCAGCACTTTACTTTTGCAACTGCTTCCCCTCCCTCCTCTTCTTCCTTTTTTCTTCTTCCCATAAAAAGTTTTTTTGTTCACACTCATGTTAAGTAGACGGTTAGCTACCAGGGCTAGTAACATTTTATTCTGCACTGATATGGGAAGCTGAATGGCCCAAAATTCATCCACATGTGGTTTTAATGTTCATGCTTTAAAGCAGTGGTTTTCAATAATGTAAACTACTTTTAAGTTTTGGGGTTTTTTGTCATCCATGTACCCTGCCTATATAAAGAGGTACAATACAGTGCTGTGCCATCAATGTCTAATTTACAAAAAAAACATCAACAACAACAACTGAACTAACTGAAAAACAGCTAAATAATACATTTCATTTGTTCATCTTTAAATTTATGGCAAAAATGATTACATGTCTTTTTTTGGGGGGGAAAGAAGTAATTCCAACAGAATGCAATGCACTTGTATAGAGGTGGATTTTTAAAAAAAAAATATGGTCAAATTGAACTTTAATTGAAATTAAAGTCTCTGCATGACTAGACACCACAAGATGTAAGAGAGAGACATTATGCATGCATTATCAGGGTTGTTTGGGTCAACAAAAAAATGTTTAGATTTGTTTAATTTTAGAAGTTTTTGCACCCAAAGGTTGGTTTAATGTATTGTTTTAAGACAAAGAAAAATGCTGTAAAGCTTATTTTTTTTGTCTATTATTTGTCATCTATAACCAGAGATCTTTTAGTATAGTATATTATTATTATACCTTAATGTGGTTACTATTATTATTGTTAGTGAAGATAGGATTCAGTTTTTGTAAGAATTATAGTTGTTGCTTATAAGTCCTACTTAGTGTTTCTTTCATTTTTTATTAAAACACAGTAACCACTGCTGGGACTACCAAATGCATCGCATCCTGCACACTGGAAGATTTTTACTGGGAAACCCCAACCATACAGTGAGTGTTTGGAAAAAAAAAAAAAGTTCTATTGTTTCAGCCAGCAGCCAGGTTTACGCAAGCAAGTAAGGGATTTGTTTTATGAGCTAATTTCAGATTTTCTGCATACTTTTCTTTCTTACAGACTTGGCACAAGTGTTGCTCTAGCTTTGCAAAGATGATGCGTGCAGTGTGTGTTGATGCACCAGGAGGACCAGAGAATTTGCTGCTGCGATCTGTCCCTAGACCTCAGCCCAAACATGGAGAAATCCTAATTAAAGTTCATGCAACTGCCCTCAACCGGGCCGACCTACTGCAGGTACTATACAAATATCGCAGAGCATAAGCGCAGAAAAATCTCCTCGCTTAACATATCTGTTATCCTGCTATGACCTCATGGTGCAGTGCTGGTTTCTGTTTCCCACAGAGGCGAGGACGGTACCCCCCTCCTCCAGGTGAGAGTGACATCATCGGCCTGGAGGTGGCGGGTACTGTGGACACTCTGGGCCCGGGGGTGAAAGGAGGCTGGAGGCTCGATGACCGGGTCATGGCCTTGCTCTCTGGAGGGGGATATGCCGAATATGTTTCTGTACCAGAGGGGCTTCTCATGCCCGTCCCCCAAAATCTCACTCTCTGCCAGGCTGCTGCCATCCCAGAGGCCTGGCTCACCGCCTTTCAGCTGCTCGTTTTCATAGGTACGAACGCCATGTCTGATATTTATGATAGAATATTAATCTTTATTCTTTTAATAAAATTTTATTCCAAGAGCATTTTAGGCACATGTAAGCATTGTTGTTGTATTGTATTGTATTTTTTCATCATCATTTTTATCTAAGTGGTTCTCCTTTTTCATTAATGTAATATAGGTAATTTTGTTTGATAATTGCTATAAAAATAAAGAAATAATATTAACAAATAAAATAATAGCACATCTATCTAAACCCTGTACATAAATATATCATCAAACCCCTTACATTTGGTTTAAATCTACATTAAAAAATCTATTTCTGTTTTATTTTATCTTAGTGCTGCTACCTTTTATTATTCTAATAATAGTATGTTTTAATAATTGCTATTTAAGAAAGAAATAATATAATTGATGGTATTGCTAAACCCCACGTATAAATGTATAAATAAACCTCTGAAATTTGGTTAGATACTGCATCATAATAATTAAGAAAAGTTAAGTTGAAGATAAAGAAACAAGAAAGAATTCTACTCCTGTGGTGCTTTTAACAAGGTGAAACTAATACAAAATCATTCAAGTTAATGGTTTATCCAGATAGTTAAGTATTATTTTCTTTTAGGTTCCACTTCCTTTTGTACAACTTTTCCCCTCTTTCTAATAACTAACCAGGATGGAAGTATTTAATACTGCTTTTGTGTTTTGCCGCCTCCTGTCTTCTCCCTCGCAGCTCAGGTGAAGGAGGGTGAAGTGGTTTTGGTTCATGCGGGAGCCAGCGGAGTCGGAACAGCTGCTGTCCAGCTGGTTCGTCTGTTTGGTGCCGTGCCCGTCGTTACTGCAGGGAGCCCCGAAAAACTCAAGTTTGCCAAAAATCTGGGAGCAGCAGCCGGGTTTAACTACAGAGAGGAGAGCTTCGCGCAGGGAGTTCATGATTTTACAGGAGGTGAATTGTGTCGACAGTCACTGTTCTGCAGGAGACAGGACTGATCTTTGATAATAACCTGTCATTAATGCTGAAATGTTTCTGTGTTGTTCTAATTGCACTGATCTATCAAACAGTATATCAGTCTTATATAGATTTCAGCAGCAACAACAGCACCCACTGCTCTTGACAACCACGATTTTCCTTTTTTTCCCCCCAAACTCTTGACATGTAAAATACTTGGTTTGGTATTTGGTAAGCAAAGAGATGTTTAAAGTTGGAAAAACATATTACACTATATGGACAAAAGTATTGGGCCACCTACATGTTACACCTACAGGACATCTGATTTTAAATCCATAGACATTAATATGGAGTTGATCTCCACCCCTTTGCAGCTTCCACTCTTTTGTGTCGATGGGAATTTTTGCCCATTCATCCAGATTTTATACACCTGTGACAATGGGACTGAATGAAATACCTGAATTCAGTGATTAAGAGGCGTGGCCAAATACTTTAGTCCATATAGTGTATAATAGAGCTGACTACAGGTTTAAACTTAAAATGATTACAACATTTTCATACTGTCAACAAATCTCATGAAAAGCCTAAAACCAACAATGTGTTTGTGTTTATCTCAGCACTCTCTAACATCTCTACTCTGTCTTTGGACAAAGATTTTTCTTAAGAAAAGTCACAATTACATTGTTTTTTTTCTTGAAAAAGTTTTAGTAGTTTCCTAAAATAATTGGGCGCTGTAGTTTTTATTGAACAGCACTCAAACTGAAGCATATGTTGGGACTATTTTCAGCTGTGGATTCATACATATTTGTTGCTCTAGTGAGTATTACAGGCAACGAAATGGTGCATTTGGTATTGAGCGAAAATAAACTACAGTACCTGTGTTTATCATCATGAAAAAGAAAGTGTTGTCCAATGCAAGTGTGACTCATTGGTGAGTCAACAATGGAGCTCTGTGGAGTAAGAGAAATCAGGCTTTAGCTACACAAACAGCACTTGTCTAGGCTCAGTTCATTATGTTTTTTGATCTTTTCATGGGATTTGCTGACTGTAAGAAAAATCTAGAATATCACAAGACATACATGCATAGAGAAATCTTGATTATGCTTTAAATAATTCATAGAACTGTGCTATAAAACGTATGAGAATTATAATTAAGAAGTCCAAAGAAAGGGTCAAAAGGTGACATTTAGAAGTCCAGATTAAATATTTGACTCCTGCACAGTTCAATTGTATCACTAATAACTGTAATTACTCAGGAAAGGGAGCAAACGTCATCCTCGACTGCATCGGAGGGAGCAACTGGGAGCAAAATGTGAACTCTTTAGCCACCGACGGCAGATGGGTCCTGTACGGCACCATGGGAGGCAGGTCGGTGGACGGAGATCTTCTGGGAAAACTGCTCTCAAAGCGAGGCCACTTGCTCTGCAGCCTCCTCCGCTCCCGCAGCCTTCAGGTGAGAAACCACACAGAATTAACACACTGTGATTGTGGTGACTCATGTTAACAGAGCTGAAACACGTCTTGTATTTGCACGTCTGTAACTGAACCTGATTCTTGCTTTGCATTTTTTCCCCACAGTACAAAGCAGACCTGGTGAAGGCGTTCTCACACAGAGTTATACCGAATTTTTCCAACCAGCCGGCGTCACTGAGGCCAATCGTCGACAGCACGTTCAACCTGGACGACATCGCAGAAGCTCACAGACACATGGAGGCCAACAAGAACACGGGGAAGATCGTTGTTAATGTGATACCACCAAATCCGTGATTAAGAGCTGCAGTAATATTAATAAAAATGTAACTGCTCTGAAATACATTTGATTTAAAACAGTGTTATTTCAAAGTATTTATCTATAACAAATGTTGATCGTGATTTTAAATATGCTTTATCCACAATTTGTCCAAAGATGATTTTTTTTAGAGTTGTGTTTCTTCTGAGGTGACATAAATAACTACTACTAAATGTTTATTGTCAGTATTGTGTCTGTGAAAGGTATTTAACTTATTTACTGATTCACTTATGGTCGCGCTGGCTATCAAAGAGACCAACTCTAACTCTCCCCTGCATAAAATAATACAAAATAATACTATAACATATTTAACTATATATTTCAGAAACCAATGAAAAGACAGAGCCTCTCTTCTGTCAAATATATTCAAATTTAGATCAACTAATTTGATGAAAGCTCAAGCATGTGCAGTTGTATTATGCAGATAAACAATATCTAATACAAATAAAACGCATAGAATTTAAAAATGACATAAAAATAAAACTTTTTTAATCAGTTTGTAAACATATATTTCCAGATTCCCCATAAATTTTCCATAAATATACCTTTTTGGTTACTTTAATAGAAGGAACCTTTTATATTTTGGACCTTGATTTTTATTTATTAATTTTATTATTATTATCATTAAAGGTGGGGCTAATTGGAAATAGGCCAACTACCAAGTAGCTTAATCCATAAAAATAGATTATAATTTATTAGCTGATGTGTATTTGGTATTAATAATCTCAATATGCAAAGTGACTGATGTCAAATTAATAAAGTGGAGTATAAGAATAAAATAGCATTAAATAAAAACATATTTAAGTAAAGTGTTACAAGTAAAATTTTACTTAAAAGCAGTACATGATAAGATTATTAATTATTGATTTATTTTGTATTTAGTAACATCCCATCACTGGTATTAGCAATTATCCAATTCAAAATATTATTAGCCAAGTAAAATTTAGATTGCTCTAAATGTACTTACACAGAAAGCAGCTTAAACAAGGACAACAAAGCTGGAAAAATAAAGGTAAAGAACTGAGAATAGTATTACATACACAACTGTGAATAAAAATAACTGTATAGATAAATATTAATCAAATACATATATAAGGCACCGTACCAACAACAAAATTAAAAAGTCAAGGCCTATATGAAAGTCAAGTGTTAAGTGCAAAGAATTCAATACTAATTTATTACACATAGTACATGTATGATTACATGAGTGTAGGATTTTAAAAAATAATAAAAAACAAAATTTAATTATTTTAAAAAATGACTTATTAAATACATATATATCATTTAGTAGTGCACATAAAAAAAACACTCAATAATGTGATATAATGATATTTATTAATGTAAAATAAAATTATTATTAATTATTTACAACCTGCGTATTTGAAACGCAGCCGCGCGCGCAGCAAACTGACGAATGACGTCACAGAGTTCTTCCTGTCTCCACTTCCTGCTTCGCCGCTCAAAGTTTTTCCTCCGGTGAAGAGGAGAGAAGACTTTTGAACGGAGTAAAACCGACCACCAGCTTCATTTCATGCCTCAGACTTTAAAATCACCACCGGACACATTTCGGACTCTATGATTCGACCGAAAACATCGATATTTATTCGTCCGGTACGTGATTTTCAGCGTGTAACCGCGCTCCTCGCGCTAAAGTTAGCTAAGTCAGGGAGGTTAGCAGTGTTGCTGTTACCCCGCAGCGCTTAACCAGCGGCTTTAACATGAAGGAAACTTAGTTAAATATTTGAGTTAAGCTACAGTTACTTATGTAAATAACTTAAACTATAGTTATATAATGTGCTGCTGGACTTCCAGCACGCTCTGCTTCGCATTTTTTGTGGTTTATTGACTTCCTCACCGAGTTTATGACGATTTTAAGCTACTGTACTTGTGTATTTGTACTCCTACTGAAAGTATTTGTGTGTTTTTTTAATGTCACAGCCGCCAAATCCTAAAACATGGAGGACCCAAGCAGACCTCAGCGAAAAATGTCAACAGCAGGAGACAGCCTGTACAAAGTCCTTGGACTGGAGAAAGGAGCATCTTCAGAAGAAATTAAGAAGGCATACAGGTCTGTTTATATATGTATATATATTTTTACTATTTAATTAATACTGAGCCACTTCTTAGCAAGTCATAAGAAGTGTTTTTCCTGTTTCACAATTGTGTAGTGTATCACATGCCAGTTTCGTATCTGTTTTATTGGTGCAATTGAAATGTCGACATGTTTACAATTACAGTAATAGGCACATAACTTACCTACCCCTGGCACAAAACTGCAGTTGGTATATCAAAAGGATGCAGTTTTTCATTTTAACAGCAAACCTGTGTGCCCATGTGAGTGCAGGTCTTAAAATGAGGTGTGTACAGGGGCATTGTTGGCTTACTGCTATTTTGAGTAAACAGAAAGGGATTGTGCCATTGACCAACAAAACCTGGTCTTAAGTCAACAGCAGAGGATTCTCCTGCTATTTATAGATTCAGTGTGCAGGAATGAGTTACATAATTGGTCCAATGAAAGCATGTAGCTCAAAACGTCACATTGGTGGTAATTGAATAATATATTTATGGGAGCAAAGTGTCCAGACTGTTTTTCTTTTGATGGCAATATCTTTCCATCCACTGGATTAAAGTCAAAGAGTGTCACCTATTCTGACCCGCACTTGTTGTATCACTCGTTGTTTCTAGGAAACTTGCGTTAAGGCATCACCCTGATAAGAACCTAGATAAACCGGATGCTGCTGAGAAATTCAAGGAGATCAACAACGCCAACTCCATCCTCAGTGACGAAAATAAAAGAAATATCTATGATGAGTATGGGTCCATGGGGCTCTATGTGGCCGAGCAGTTCGGGGACGAGAGCGTCAAATATTATTTCCTCATGTCCAAGTGCTGGTTCAAGGTGAGAGGCAAAGTGGTTTCAACAGTCTGCAGGTGCAACAAGTGAAATTTGAACAAATGGCAGAATTCAAAAAAATATTTTAAGTGCCTTCTTGCAGTTCAATGTTCTGTTTTCTTGGTGAAGTAATGCTTGTGTACACATAGCACACATATATGCATACTCATCCCCTTTTCTTTGTGTTAGGCCCTGTTTGTATGCTGCAGTATTTTCACCTGCTGCTGCTGTTTCTGCTGCTGCTGTTTCTGCTGTGGGAAATGCAAAGCGCCAGAGGACCAGGAAAACTTCCCCTACATGGACCCCGAGGACCTGGAGGCAGAGATCAGAGAGCAGGATGCAGGTGAGGGACTTTGTTCTTTGGGCTTAACTTCAGCCTGTGAAGGAAATCTGATGGTTTCTCACATTAAAATCATCTAGAAAATCACATATTAGAATTGGTGTCTGTCACACCAGAGTGCATACAAAAGTAAAACTGAAACCAAAAGCAGTTTTTTCACTTTTCTAAATGTCTACTGGAGATATCCGGGATTGGCAATATGAAAATCTCATAATAACATAATACAGAACAATCTGATTCAAGAGTGACTTTACATTTAAAGTATCCTGTTAATAGTGTTTTTGTGAACACCTGCTTTTTCCAGAAATGGATTCAAATGTATCAAAGTGTTTAAGGCTGCAAAAGGCTGCATTCAACATTGGTAGCCTCAAAAAACTGAGCCAATGAGATGTCAGTTAATGCATATACATTTCATTTGTCGTGTTTACTGTTCAGTTGTAATTATTTTGCAGAAAAGTTTCTAGAGAGATAAAAACCTTAGCTAGTCAATTTGCATTTTATTTACACAGTTTGATCTGTGACTTCCTGTGGAACGATGAGACAGCACATGACTGGAAAACGTCATTATTTTAAACTGGAAATTAAATTAGGAAGTGCTTCATGCTGTTTGCAGAAACACTCTTTTGTACAGTTCAACTGGATTAAATGTCTGTTGTCATTAGTAATGTAAATAATATTTTGCTGATGTAAGTTTGTTATTTTATTGATAATTTTAACTTATTCTCAGAAAGTTCAGGCTTGCTGTTATTGTCAGAGAGCCTTATACAGAACAATTAAGCCTGGTGGAGATTAAAGGAATAATTTGACATTTTGGGAAACACACTTTTCGTCCTTTTGGGGTCAGTTAATGAGATAAATACCACTCTCACTTCTTTACGCAAAGTAAAAAGTTGAAGCTAGTTGGCTTTTCTTAGCATAAAGATTGAAGAAGTCGGCATGTAAAACGTCAAGCCTTCAGAAAGTCACTGTTCCCAGCCAAGAAATAGCCAAGCATATGACCTCAGTTTACATTTTAGTTTTTCTCAGTATTAAACAAATACAAATATAATGTATTTATTAATGATCTTTAGAGGTACAAATAGATGATATTGGTGATCTTTATAAGAGCTAGGCTAACTGTTGTCGCTTTTTATGCTAAACTAAGCCCTATTTTCAATGTACGACTGAGGATTAGGGCCATGTTAAAGAGAAAAAAAGTTTGATTTCGAGAATAAAGTCATAATATTACGAGAATAAAGTCATAATTACAAGATTAAAGTTATGTGAAGAAAGTCGTAATATCACTAAAATGAAGTAAAAGTTCTACAAGAAAAAAGTCATAATTTTACATGAATTAAGTTGTATTTTTACGAGAAGGGATATTATGTTACGGAAATAAACATATTACATTTGGTATTGCATATTGTATATTGTATTTGTACACATTGCATATTGTATTTAGTGATACTTTACCTCTCTGAGTCCTTTTTTTGTGAGTTGATTCATTTTGTGAGTTGAAGTGTGGGTTTGCTCAGTGTTAAATTTTGTTTCACAGCAGGAGACCATGTAATAGTTATTCAGCCGAGCGCTGACACCTCAGATAAAGTCAACACCTCTTCAGGTAAAGTTCACCGGTCCTCGGCTGACGGCCGCGCCGTGTTGCTTCACTAATGTAGCAGAACACGAAGCAGCGTTTCACGTTTTGGCAGCATCTAACACCACCAGGCCAAATCACATACTAACATTTAATCCTGCAGGATGCTGTCATTAAGTTGTTATTTTGTGTATGACCTGCATTACTTGTTGCTTATTAATACTGGCTTGCTTATATTTATCACTGTTGACAATGTTATCAATGCAGAGCACAGAGGGGAAATCGTTCTACTAAAATTCTTAATATCAAGAGCAGTCGTTCTCAATCTGGGAGTTAAGATCATTTCAAAGGAGCCACACAATTGTTTATCTGTCTATTTTCTTACAACTTTGTAATAGTTGATAAGCCAAAAAAATTGAGAACCACTGATTTTGAGTGACTGCACTTAATGACAGATACTAAAAACAAATGATTCAAGGCTTTTTGTGTTAATTTCATTTTAAGATGTTGTTTTGTTTTAACATTTACTCCTGTCTTCTGATTCTCAATTCTGTATAATCTATGAACTAATGGAAAGAATTCGAGAATATTTCTCACTTATACTATTGTGTTGATTTGAATGTTAGTTTGAGATGGAAAAAGGGAAGGTTTGTTCATTAATATAAGTGATGATTTTCCTCCATTTGTTTTCCATTTCAAACAAACAGCTCTGTTTTTCTGCTTTTGCTGAGAAATAAAAGTACAGAAACTGAAAAAAATTCTTTCTCTCTTCCAGGTGAGAATGCACCGATCGTGATTCAGCCTCACGCGGCTAACGGCAACTCATAAACCAAGTGAGTGAAGTTCCAGTAAAACCACAGCAGCAGCGCTGATCATTGCTGGAGACAATGAGCATCAATTACATGTTTGAATGTGTCAGAAAACATTCGTCCGAGAGTCGTTTTTGTTTAAATGAAACGAGCAGCGATCTGATTCTGCCATATTTTTTGGTGCCAGTGGTTCTGTCTTTGATCCAGTCTCGTATTTATTTTTACCTTTTTATTCTTTAAATATTGGATAGTATCTGGACTGCAGTGACGAAGCTCAAAGCCATGCAGATCAAAGCTCTGGAATAATTAGGTTTTTTTTCATGTGCACTTTAATATCTCTAGTTCAGGTTAAAATCCTGAAGCTGCCGCGACGGGCTGAGAACATTTTGACTCAAGATGCCCTTCGGTCAGAAATGTTTTAATATTTTTTAATGCTACATAAAAAGGCTGTTTCTCAATTATTAAAAAAGCCAACTGCTCGGAGAATTACGAGGTGTTCAGTCATGCTGCACATATTGTAGAGAAAAATTAAAGGGCTTATTGAAATGCTGTACAGAATATTGTGACAAAATCAGACAACGTATTTATTTGTTGTGTATTGTAAATAGCACAACTAGAATTAACAAAGTGATGCTGATGGGCATTACCGGAATAATTCAAAGTTTTTTGGGAGGAGTGCTTATAAACTTTACTTAACAATCGTATGTTTACGGAGTTGGCTATGTGAGTCTTTTAAAGGAATATTTTACCCACAAAATGATCATTGTATATCAGTTACTCACTCTGTGTTACATTGAAAAGGTGAAGAAAATTTTGGTTCTCTTGAATGCCAGGAAAAATGCGTTTCTCAAACATGCATTTTTAGGAAAAATGGCACTGAGCGTACAACTTTTTTGGACTTACTTGGATTATACTGCACGAGTTGTGTGAGAATTTGTAAACAGATTTTTTGATAAAGTTTTGCTGTTTTCAACTTGAATCCATCAATATTTTTCTCAGTTTTTGGGTTCTGCATTCACTGTGAGGGCATGTGAGAAAACGTTTTCTTCACAAATTCAGTGCAACACAGGCTGGGTTACCGATGTAGAAATGATTGTTTTGTAGTTAAAGTATTCCTTTAAAACTACGGTGAATTGCAAATAACAAAACAACAGCAGGGTTTGGTGATTTTAGGGTCCAAATTTGATTTATTTTCAGGCGCTTTCATGTGATCAAACACTAAATTGGATATAAGTACACAGTTTCATTTTCTAATTATGACTATGTAATTTGTCTTAACAGTATTTACAAATCTGAATCTGGTAGTTGAAATAACTTGATTCATATCAGGATATGATATGAAAAAGAAATATATTGAAATAGCTCTTTAAGTGATGCTTGTAGTACTTTTGGTTAGCTCACTGAACCTGAACACGAGGTGACCTCAAGAAAAACGGTACTAATTACAGCCGGGCGTCGCTACCATACCTTTAAAGTATTGACTGAAATTTGAAATCTTCTCCAGTCAAATGATGCCTGCATTTAATCCTTTTTGAACCCACATTTAGAAAACAGGTTATTTGTTCGGTCTTGTTTGCAGCCAATCACTGCAGGCGTTCTGTGATGTAATGCGACATGTGACCGGCCCAGTACCGCGGCGGCTCCAATCCAAACAGTGTGTGGTGCTTTGAGATTGAGCGTGGTGTTTTTTATGGAGTTTAGCGTGCAGAGATGCCACCAAAATGTTTAAAATTATGGCTTTAACATAACAGGCCTGAGGTGTCTGAAAGGTCCAGTGTGAAGGATTTAGGTGGATATTCTGGCATAAAAGGAGCACAGTATAACAAGTATGTTTTCTTTAGTGTTTAATCACCTGAAGGTAAGAATCTTTGTGTTTTTGTTACCTTAGAAAGATTGATTTATGTCTACATAGGGAACAGATCCTCGTCTGTGGAGATCGCCACGTTGCACCGTCATGTTTCTACAGCGGCCCAGAACAGACAAACCAAACCTAATCAGGCACATTTATTTTCATGTTTTTATATTGTCCACGTTTGCAGCTAGCAGTTTTGTAAAAACACTTATTTTTAACACGAAAATTCTTTATTTAGTGTTTTTTTTTTTTTTACGGGTTTCTGTCACTGGATCCATTTGTTTGGAGAGAAAGTGGCCCCTGTGGATAATTCAGCTCACGGTAAAAAACTTTCTAAACGTCTGGATCACTAGCAGGTGCTGCCAGTTTTGACATGCCAAACAGCTTTGTAGAAACGCTGATTTTTAACATGAAACTCCTTTATTCAGTGTTTTTATGTGTTTTAATCATCTCGTCAGTTTGTTTTGGAGAGGAGGAGACCCCTGTGGATAATTCGGCTTCTGGTAAAAATCTCACAAACAATTAAAACTGTATGAATTCTAGTCAGCAGAAGTTTCAGTTGCTTGTAATCTTAAATCCTCACATCTAGAGGCCACTTAATCCCTTTAAATCTTACACACTGTTCCTTTATTCACAGAGGGGGTATTTAATGAAGTAGGAAAAAAAGGCGTCTAATTAAATACTCTTGGTATCAATATCACTTTAAGGGTACTGGTATTAACTCTTCTTACCATTGATTTTAAAACAAACTTCAATCGACAACAAAACGACTTTTGCCAAATATTCTGGTTGTATTTTCTCGCGTGTTGAGGCCTTTTTCAAAGATCTCTCTCAGTGCTGTGTGATGATTATCGCCTGTATGTGCCGTGAAATGATGCTTGATACAGAAAATGTGTTTTTATGTAAATTAAGAGGTATATTTTTGATTGGAGGTTTTATGACAAATTGAGTGTATATTTAGGTAATAAAGCCTTAAATTATGTCGACTTTCATCATGTTTGTATTATATTTTTATCTGCTGGGTGTAGGAATGTTGTTTTTTGCATTTGTTACAAATTTAAATACTATATGTACATCATTTTTAGCGTTTTATCTGTTTTGTGTCCCGACTATGTAAAGTTTAAATAATCCCAGAAACGTATGTGAATGTCAGTTTTGTATACTTGATGGAAACTTCACAAAAGTGCCTGAGTAGATTATAGTGGGATTTCTTTTTCGATCATTAACAAGAAAAATATATATTTTGCTATCTGAACATTCCCAGTTTGTTTTTATTTCTTCCAACTTTTTGTTTCTGTAAAATTAACGTTTGTCTGATGAAATAAACTTTGGTGGGACTGAAAATGTCCAAATGTTGTCTTGTAATTTGCTGTTTAGTGAGCAGCACCTCTGAGCTCAGTCACCTCTCATTGGCTCCCGTTGTGCTCCACCTCTGTGAGATAACACGCGTTGCAGCAGGTGGCAAAGTGTCGAGCTTCACTTTACTTCACTTTAATATTAGTTAAAGTTACAGGCAGTCCCTGAAGACATGGAGCCGATGGATTCAGAAAAACAGCATCTAATTGAGGCACATTTGGAGCCTCTAAGATGGTATAATTTATTCCTTTTACTCTCTCAATTTATTTGACCGCATATTTCATCTCTAAAACTATCTTAAGTGTATATTTTCACTGTTGTCTCTAAGGATGAATTCTCCAGAGGACAAATATTCGGACATATCAGACTCCAGTGAAGAAACCTCCAGTGTGGACGGCCTGTGGACGCCCGAGCGACTCTGCCAGAGGACAATCTCGATGACGGCAGCTGAAAGAGACACGAGACGTTTGGCCAGGAGGAAGCTCTTCATAGCCTGTGCGGTCAGCCTCGTCTTCATGACCGGAGAGGTGATTGGTAAGATGGAAATCAGCATTCTCATAACTGATTAAAACCTGCTAGAAATTTAAACTTCTTTTAATTTTATAACAGTGACTTTTTCCCTAGAAGGACCTCCTTCTCTGTCATTGAGTAAACTGACGACCCCTTACCTAGTATATAAAACTAATATTTCATATTATTCAGAGTCAGAAAGAAATATATTCTGTTGTGACAGAATATTGTTTTAGACGCAGCTCAACATACAACATACAGTGCAAAACAAACTCAGCATACAGCATGTGTTCCTGAAAACAGAAGAAATACCTAATTCAAATAATTTAGATAGAATATGAATCACAACTATGTATACTACTGTGTGCACACAGTTTTATATATTAAATACAAAATATTCACACTGCAGAACATCTAATGAAGTGTGTAATTAACCAAAACAATAAATGCAATTTCTGCAGAAAGTTTGCGTAAAACACAGTTTGGATTAATTATGAGCTGATTATTCCATGTCTGTATTATGTATTTTTATATCATTAATAATAATCAGCTTTTTTTTAATCCTCAGAAATCCAAGAAGTGACCCTTTTGTGTAGTCCTGGTCATCATTTTTATGTTGTTAAACAGCTGAATGATGAATTTTGAGAGCAGCAAATGTGCTCCTAAACTCCCGATTTTATGAAATGTGTCCGGGTCCTCCCATGGGAAGCATCAAACATTTAATATCCTGCCTTCTGGTGAATGTTTATGGACCAATTTGTTCCTTTGTTGCATTATTTTATGGTAATTCTTTGCTACTTTCATGTTTTACTGCATGGAACAAATGCACAACCTCTAAGTATTGAAGGGGACATGTCTCATGCATCATCTCTAAAATCTACACTTAAATACTTTACTCAATTTTGGTGTCGTCAGCTTAGTGGACAGATCTGGCGCCCCATGTCCAGATGCTGAGTCCTCACCGCCTCGGCCTTTTGCTGCATGTCGTCCCGTCACTTTTGTGTCACTGATTAGTCAGTCAAGTCTGCTCCTCTGACACGAAGGAGCTTTCACATTAAACTGGAAAATGTCGCTTTTTAGTGTCGTCGTCACAAGATATATTTATATTTAAAAGAAAAAAAACAAATCTTAGGGATGTCTTAACCTGGTGTTCAACCCTCCCTGTCCCTCACATGAGGACGTTCCTCCTCTGTGCAGGTGGATACGCGGCTCACAGTCTGGCCATCATGACAGACGCAGCTCATCTTCTCACGGACTTCGGCAGCATCGTGATCAGCATCTTCTCTCTGTGGATCTCAGCCCGGCCTCAAACACACACCATGACCTTTGGGTGGCATCGAGCAGGTGAGAACCAAATATATTTGTTGGTTTTGAATCATTTTGTTAACCCTTTGGAACCTGAGAAAATTGTCTTGTTAAAAAAATAAAAGACCAAAATGGCAAAATATATATATAAAAAGAATACCTGTGAATTAGTTTGGGAAAAAGGGGGCGGGTTGTCAAACAAGGCAAGTAACATTTGGAAAAAAGTTTTTCTCCTTTTTTCCCAAAATATTTTTAATATTTTGTTGAATTAATGTAGTTCCTTTTTTCTGGGAGTGAGATGAGAAGATTGATGACCACATTGAATGTGTTGATTATGAACGAGGCTGCGCCGACCTTAAATGTTTAAACATGTTTTGTGTCTCGTCTGGCTCTGTTGTTGTGTTGAACAGAGATTTTGGGGATGCTGCTGTCCGTTGTGTCCGTCTGGGCCGTGACCGTGGTGCTCGTCATATCAGCCGTTCAGAGGATCACTGATGGAGACTACGACATCGACAGTCAGATCATGCTCATAACCTCCGGTTGTGCTGTGGGGGTCAACGTCCTGTGAGTAAGATGAGCTCACTTTGTTTGTTGAGGGTTTTTTTTGTTTTTTGTTTTGGGTGGGTTTGTCGGTTCTCTGTAAGTGGTTTTGTTTACATTCTTATGGCTCTTTTTATATTGTTAATAACAATGAAATTTATTGGCTTTTTCCACACTGTGAAGTTAAAGCATCAAACTATTATAAATAGCCCTCTGCAATGTTGTTACCTTGTGGTGTAACGCTCATTTTAGACCTTTTTAGTAACCATGACTCAAACATGTTTTGTGGCTCCAGACAGATTTTTTTGTTGTTGTTTTCTGTCCAAAAATGGCTCTTTTGATATTAAAGGCTGCAGACCCCTGACATAGAGGGCGGTTCAGTTAATATTTATGAATGCTGTTTTTTTTTTTAGGATGGTCGTGATCCTGCATCAGTCAGGAGCCTCTCACGGTCACAGTCACACATTTCCCACCGGCCGGCTGCAGACGGACAAACAGCGTCAGGGAAACGGCCACCATCACGGCCACGGCAACGCCAGCGTGAAGGCGGCTTTCGTCCACGTGGTGGGAGATCTGGTGCAAAGTGTCGGAGTCCTGCTGGCTGCAACCATCATCCACTTCCGGGTCCGTGTGAACCAAAACACAAAATAACTCTTGAGCAACATTAACATGCTCACGCTGACATACTGATGCTGTGTTGTGTAATTTTCCACCATGTCCGTTTAGATTATACACAGAGTGCAGCTGAAGATAACAGGAATGTCATTAATTTTGCAGGTATTTAGTCACAAACGAAAATATTGGACAAATTTTGACCAGATGATGGCGCTATATGAAAAGTTATTTCGGTTTATTCTGAGGGGACATTATTGTTTATGCAACATTTCCTGGCAATCATGGTAGTCTTTGATATGTCACAACTAAAGTTTACTGTAGTTTATTTTGAGTAAATCCCACATATACTATTTTGTTTTCCCTGTAAATACTCATTAGAGCACCAAACGTGTGTTTATCTGCAGCTAGAAATAGTCCCCAACAAATAAGGAATCTTTGAAAGCTGCTCAGCTATTTTAGCCTTTTTTAAAAATTAAACTTTAATGATAAAATAGATGGGATGCAAAGTGGCCCCTCGGCAGAGCGGAGCGAGGTTCTTTACCTGCCTCTGTCTTTGCAGTGTCAATACAGCATAGTATCACAATATTGTGTTAATACATGGACACAAAGTATACATTTTTAATAAACTAATTATTATTATTTATTGCATATCAAAATGAAACTTTTGGTACCTACTTCAGTAATGAAATTGATCTTTTTTCAGTACACTTGATGCTTTTTGCTGCAATAAAAAATGACTGAAATTTTAATGAAAACTTTATATTTAGTAGATAAAAACAGATGTAGTTGGAAAAAAAGATAATAAATTGCGATATGTTTTATCACAATACTCAGCATCTTGCAAAACATTTAAAATCGCAGTAATGTATCCTGACCCAGTTATCGTGCTGATATTGTATTATGGGATTCCCACCATCCCCATTTTTTGACATTGTACACCATAACATTTAATGAATTTTCTAATGGCAAACTATAGATGACATTTTTATGATTTTTCCTTTTACGAAATACCAATGACATTTTTATGAATTTTCTGACAACGTACAAAACATTTTCAACCAACTATACTATTTCTTTTATTTGATATACTGTGAATTTTTTGACACACTGTACTGTGATGTTTTTATGATTTTTTTAAAATGTACTATACTAAGGTTTTAAATTTTTTTAACACTACACTATGACATATTTTGATAATTTTTCTGATGATATTCTAGAACATTTTATGGGTTTCTTGATGACATACTTTACTACAACGTTTTTGTAATTTTTTTTACAACGCACTATACTTTGATTCTTCTGATTTATTACTATAGCATGACGTTTTTGTGATTTTTTTGACAACATACTATACTATGACGTCTTCATAAAGTTTTAAATTCTAAACCATGAAGTTTTCATGAGTTTTCTGACGGTAGACTGTAAGTGATTTTTTAATTGTTTTTTATTTGATGACATTAGTACCATTATGACAGGAGCAACAATTTTTAAATGGATTGTACTTTTTACAGTTTTATGTAGTTTTTACCTGTTTGATGGCTGCGGAGCCATGAATAAAGAAAAATAATTAATCTGTGGTCAGTGAAGGATCTTTTTTCACACATTCATATTTTTGTGCCACTGTTGAGTCATTTTTCGAGATTTACATTTTCAGTAGGAATAAATCAGAAAGTAATGACTGACTAATGCATTTGTTGTTATGGTATTTTTTGCAGCATTTTTTGACAAGAAGAAAAATATAGAGTAACATTGACCCTATGTTTCAAACAAAATATATCATAACCAAATATTAAAACACTGTAAAGCCTTTAGTTTCCTCAAACTGAGTGCAAGTGAGTCACAAGTGTAACAAACTTACTGTGACAAATTTGTGGGCCAGATGAAAAAACACAAACAACCTTCAAGCTCTGTTCTGTGTGTTTTTTCATTTTTTATTTGTCTCTAATAATCTCTCTGTCTTCCTCACAGCCTGAATACAAAGCAGCGGATCCGATCTGCACGTTCCTGTTCTCCATTCTTGTTGTTGCAACGACTCTTCCAGTCACAAAGGATGTTTTCAGGATCCTGATGGAGGGTAAATGCACTTTATCTGTGGACACGTTATGATTTTAACGACTGCAGTTTCTGTGTATCTGAGTGTCGTCTGTGTCTCCTGCAGGGACACCGCAGGACGTGAACTCTGGCGCTGTGAGAGAGCTGCTGCTGTCAGTGAGAGGAGTCGTGTCCGTCCACAGTCTGCACATGTGGAGCCTCAACATGACTCACAGTTTACTCTCCGTCCACGTGGTCGCGGGTAAAATCAATAAAGCTAAACGCACAGTCTGAAATTAAATCATTCAGGATGTTCCTGATCTTTGGCAGAATTCAGGACTTTGGTAAATTTTAGGATAACTCGCTCTTTTCTTAAACTGCCTTTATTTTTTTAGGGTACTTCAATTAAAAAAGGACAAATATATTCTTGAAAAAATCTTCACAGCTAGTCAAGAGTATGGTTAACCCTTGAATCCTGAAAACATGGGAAGATAAAAATACCCAAAAATTAGCATCAAAATCAGTGAAAAGTACAAAAAAAAATACAAAAAAGTAAAATTTAATAAATAAAATTCTATAAAAATTCTGTAACATAATTTCAAATGTGTAATTATGATAAAAACATTTTTCCCCTGTGCCTTAGATATTTTTACCAAGCTTTTTTTTTTTTTAATAAACCTGAAAACTAATTTGTTGAACCCTCAACAAATTGGTTTTATTACTTTCAGAAACTTGGGGGAAAAAGCAGTGAGCAACCTGGCAAGAAAATGAAAATGATTTTGAAAAAACCTAGGGAAAAATTACCCGGGGACTAAATTTAAAACTATCATAATGATATATTCAAAATTATTAGTTAGTTTTATGGAATTATTTTAATTTTTAAGCTTAACTTTGTTTTTTGTTTGGTTGATTCTTTGATTTTTTATTCTGTACTAATTCCTGGGTCATTTTTTTCTGAAGATTCCTGTATTTTAAGAAGTTTTCTGTGTTTGTGTCCTCAGGAGAAGATGCTGACGCACAGATCGTCCTCACGAAGGCGACGAAGCTCCTGCGCTCTGAGTTTGGTTTCTCCAGCGTCACAATCCAAGTGGAGCGTTAAAGGGACGACCTCTGACATCAGCGGGAACATGAAGGACGCCTCAAACACTGGTTGGCTCCATATGATTTTTTCTTCTTTAATGACTTACCATAGTGTGATTTTCGGGTTTTTGATGACATTTTTTGCGTCATATTATACTGTGATTTTTCTTCTCCATGATTTTTGAGTTAGTTGCGTCCCTCTCCCTCTCACACGTACACTTTGCCCTATCAAATAAAGGCGAAAAATGCCCTAAAAATATATTTAATAAAAACTATTACATACTTTACAATGATGTTTTCATGACTTTTTTGATGACCTGCTTTACTATCACGTTTTAATTAATATTTTTTTGACAGCATACCGCACTGTAACGTTTTTATGATTCTCATGACCAAATACTATTCACATCTTTGATTTTAACTTTTTTTTTTTTTTTTTTTGATTGAATGGGTGAAATCAAAGCAAGGCAGTTAGTCTGGGGCACCAGGCCCCCCAAAAAACTTTTATCTGATAAAAATGGAGGCAATGGAGAGCAGCTTGAAAAGAGATGAGCGATATGTTGTTGTCTTTATAAAGAACTCATCTAAAGTCTGACTTTTGAACCACTAATTTTATCAACATGCTTTAAAAAGTCACGTAAAGTGGAGAATCTAAGCTTCCCACTGATATCACATATGCTCTGTTTACACATGGCTGTATTATAGTGGGATGATATATATGGTGATGTAATGACGCACTGAACGTGATTACATCATCAATTTCTGCGCATTGATTCGCCAGGGAAACCCACGTTGTTCAGCCTTCTGAGCCAATCAGCGAGGTCTATGAAGCCTTTGTCCCACCTCCCGTGTCCCGATTGGACGAAACTTTCGACGTCCACATGTCCTTCCCGGAAATTTGAACACACGGAGGGAATACGAGACGAAGTAGGTGTGTTTGTTAACAAAATAGCAGGACAGAGCTCAGCAAAAAGCAAGACCTGGCTGTCAAAATGACGGTGGACAGCTGAAGAGACGCTGCAAGCATTTTTTTG